>NC_062537.1:3183828-3213828 GCF_022655615.1 Tachysurus fulvidraco
GCACACAGATCAGAGTCATCAGAGACGACTGAAATGTTTAAATAGAACGTAACTGGGTGGTTTTGTGTTTTTTTTAACCTCACAGGTAGAAACAAACAGCAATGGAAAAAATTCACAAATTCAGATTTGCCTTTTTTTTTTTTTTTCTTTTTTAAATTGCGAATACTTTAAAAAAAAATACATAAAAAAAAGTAATTAATTAATTTTACAGGTTACAACGAACTGTAGGACTTTTGGCTTGGAGAAAAAAAAAATCATACATACAAAATATGTCTTGGACCAACTACATCATTGTATTTCCAAACAGTTAGAAAAACCACACAGAGACACCCAAAATGTCTCATTACAGAAAGAAAAAATCCGTATAAAAATAAAAATATATCTCGGGTCATAAAACAGAAGAAAAACAACGAATGAATGAGTGAATGAATGAAGAGGACAGATGAGTTTCATGATCAAATGTACAAACAGGAAAATCATTTCAGTGCACTCTTTAAAAAAAAGTCAAATAAATAAATAAATAAATAAATAAATAAATAAATAAATAAATAAATAAAACAAATTTTCCTTAATTCTCTTTCAGATTCTAAGATGTATCACTTTGTGTGCTTCGTTCTGCTTGTGAGTCTGGAAGGAATAAAAACTTCTACTCAAACAACATCGATTGAACACACAGTCAGTCAAATGGACACAGCAACGATGACATACAAAGGGCCCAGTGATCACAAAGGCATGTTAGCTCAAACTATGGGGAGTAAGCCATCAAGTAAGCCACCAAGTAAGCCACCAAGTGAGCCACCAAGTGAGCTAACAAGTGAGCCATCAAGCTGTCTGATTGATCTCAAGGACAAGAAGGACGTGTTACTATTTTCTGCAAACGCATTACTCCTGCTAGTCTGTCTTTTGTTGCTGCTGATTATTATGTGCATGGCCTGCAAACGTTGCAGACGTTCCAGGAAGGACAAGATGGTCATGATGAAATCGTCCAGCGGTGTAAATGGTAAGCCTTCTGAATGCGAGGTCAAATATTCCTCTGTGAACGTGGAGATCGAGACAACACCAGATGAGGCACAGGAGCAAACCCCAGAAGAGGAGGTGGGTGGAGAAGCTTCCCAGGTCTCCGCCAAAGAGAACCAAAATACAGCCAAAGACACCAATGAGACCAGTGAGACAAATGAGGCCACGCCCACCCAAGAAGTCGATCGGTCCGACCAAACGGATCTGAAGATGGAAGATTTGGACAAGGCCGAATAGAAATCCTCCCGGCGTCACCGGAACACCACGCGCAGCTCCAACCGCCGGAGGAACCGAATTCAAAGCCAAATCCTGTGCATCAGAGTCTGTCGTCTGGCTTTTGTTTCCGAGCAACAAATTTCTAAATGCTCTGTGCTGAGTTTAGAATTGACTTTAAGAATAATGTATCGCTTTATGTAAATGACTCAAATAAATAACTAATACCAAAATAACTCTCGTGTATAGAGTCAAAGAATACTGCTGAGTTTGTTTCCTTTTTTTTCAAACCTTGCTTTTGGAAGAAATGGATAAATAAATACATTTCAAAATGCCTCGTCTCTTTTTTATTCATTTATTTATTTATTTATTGCCCTGATTAGATCGTCTGATTACATAACGTCTTTCACTAAAAGGTGCAAACATGAACAACGTCGCTTGGGTTATAGGTGGCTTGAGTTGTGGAGCTATAGAGTCAGGGGTCAGTGAAGGTAAATATAAATAAAGTCACATTTAAAGGCGGGGTGGGGGATGTTTGAGAAATGCTTCAGAAAACCGAGTCGGGCCGACGAACAAAACAAACGTGTAGTCAATGAACAGAAAGGGGCGTGTCTTTTCAATATGGGTGGAGAGAGTGTTCAGTGCGCACGTGTGACATTAGCAGAAAGCGGTTTTAACGTTGACATGGAGGATAAAAACGAAAAGCGAAAGAAAAAGACTTACGATAAGGCAAGAAGTAGGACGTGTTAATATGGGATCAGCTTTCCAGCGCTGGAGAGAACTGAAGGAGCAGGAAGTTGGCCACATATTCACAGGTTGGAGTTTCCCGAGTCAATAACTCCTGAGCTAAACGCTGTTACTACACAAATAACACCTCTTTTCTATCGTAGTAATGTAGAGAGGCAGCTACAACCGCGTTTTGTGTAGTAACAGCGTTTAGCTCAGGAGTTGCTGACTCGGGAAACTCCGACCTGTGAATATGTGGCCGACTTTACTTAAGACGCCGAGGCGCTTTTTTCCTTCTCGATAGGTGAGTAACGTTATTTTTGCTTTGTTACACAGAACTAATATATGCCTTTGTCCTTTACATCATTATGCTTGTGTGGCATTTTTGCTTGTTTGTTTATCTGCAACCGTATTGTTCTTCCCTTCAGCTATGTTAAAGACACATTTCTTTCCATTGGTTGCCTGGGTTACGTATGTATGTGTGGGCGGAGCTATCGATACAGGGGTGGGACCCATTTGGGTTAGGGGTGTGTTTGTTTTGGTGATTTTATATGTCAACATTGGCTTTCAAACAACGTGCATCCCACCTTTAAGACAACAATCCATTAGAACCAAGGTGTTGTGAGTCTTGTATTTAAATTCACACGATTTCCCATCCTTTTCCAGACCAATATATAAACCTCGAACATGAACTGCGTGATCTTTATACACGTAGAGGAAACTCCCTAATTCCTAATACTACCCTGATCCTTTACTCCAAACTAAAAGGTACCCATTTGGCACATTAGCAAAAGAAGGTACAGTACGTATGTATTATGAGAACATTTAGTCCAAACAAACAGCTACAAACTTCCCCATCTGAATGGAGAAGACGGGATTAGTGGGCAGAGTGTTTGGCACTGCCGGGCTACACAGAAGAGCTCTTAAAGAATTCTGCTTTTCTAAAAGAACAGCCGTCAGCAGACAAAGTACCAATGAAAGACCATTCAAAACTTCTGTCCCGGGTTGTTCCTTTCTGTTCTACACACATACACACACTTCCTTTTCCAACGCTTACCTGCTTGCCAGCATAAGCATCTGAAGAGATTACAAATAACCAGTAGTCTATAACTGCGCATAGAAATCATCTTTTATTCTGTTCCATTTAAACAAACGAGAGTTTAACAATTGCTACAAAAGGATTTCCGATTCAAGGTGGTGTACTGGTCCCAATATGTACGACATGGCTCATTCAAAACAAAGCACTGGCTAAAAGATGTTGTGATGGAGGTGATGGAGACTGAATGGAGCCAGGCCTCTCTGTTGCAATCTGAACTGTAATCGGTCACAAAGTGTTGATTAATTTTCTCCAAGTGCGGCTCTGACGGTAGGTTGACGACAGGTACTGATGAGTAAAGAAGTCTTTCGTGTCAGTTCAGCATCAGGAAAGAAAGACGTACTGTAGAGGCTTGTTTACAACAATGATACAAGGGATGACAGGAGGTAACTATACTATTCGAGGAGGTAACTATAACCAGATAAAAACTACATGTAAATTGAAAGCAACGCGAGACTAGCCGAAGGTTAGGAATAATACAAATAGAGCTCGAGTCATTTAGCAGAGATGTGATGTGGGAGGATCTTAAAGTAGAAACAATGAAGTCAGCAATTCCTCTACCTCTCTACCAGCATGCGAGCAGGGAACAACTCTGCACTTCTCTCTACTTCTGCAACGCCCACCCATCACTCCCTCTACCCCTCTTCCAAACACACACACACACACACACACACACACACGCCGTTCCGCTCCACTGACAGCACGAGTTCAGACTCTGTTGTTGCTGCATTGGATCAGTGCAGGTGCTTTTACTCCCTCTCACTGCACCACTGTGTCTGTGTCCAAGAACCGGAATAATCTTTTAATAAGGCAAGACGGGACCAAAATAACGGCTGCAGTTTATAGTCTTGTAAAAGGAGGACAAACGGGGGAGGGGAAGCAACCGGAGGGGCAAAGAAATGACGGGAGAGAGATGAAAAAAAGGTGAGTGATTCACAATGCAGTAGCATGTACTGTATCCCAGCAGAGCATCGCATCTTCAGTAACTTTGATGGTCAGCAATCTAACATGCAAAGGCGAGATGTTTTTTTTTTCACCTCACATTCAGTTTAAACAGCCTACTACAGCATGGCTCAGCTCTTCAGCAATTAATAGCATACGATGTGAAGCAATTTCTCAGACCACTTACCATTCATAACATCTACTACCACAATTAAAGTGTCAAAGTTAAGCCAAACGAGGCTGTGTGATGCTGCAGTAGAAACCACAACCTTCCACTACGAGCATCTAACACCGTTAGCTCAGTTTGTCTATATGTAGTTACACGGAACAAGTCACACGTTGTATTTGTGACTCCTTCGCCGGTGTATGTACTGGATCACGTCCCAAAATGCACCTGGTGCGATCACTTGTGCTTTCTGACGAAAAGGAAAGTATCTGATTTAACCGAAAAAGGAAACAAGTAAGAACGAATGCCTTTGAATGGAGCGGGTGGTGTTTTGGAAGGTTTAAAATGAAAGAGGTGGAATCATTGCTTACTGTACAAGAAAGCTGAGAAAACACACACTTTGGACAAGAGATCAATCTATGGCCTCGGACGTACACCGAGCAACACCTACCGAATAGGCCACAGTCTCGACGGTTTGGTTTCCACTGGTTACACGAGACCTAGATATACTGTATAAATTCACCAGTCACAAAACCCAGATACATAAATTGACAAGTCTAAAGCCCTATTCGGACGGGATTAGTTTTACATCGGGACGTGGGGGTAAAGTAATTATTACCAGAGCTTCTCTGTGATTTTAGTCCCGTCCGAATGCGCCATCTCGGTAATCATTACGGACAATGTCAGTAAAGATTACGGCGACTTTTTCCTTCTGCAAAAAGGTCCGGAAAAATTACCTCAGGTAATACTGATCCCGTCCGAATAGACCCGCTGTAAATATGTACTGTAAAATTCTGTCATTTCCTGTTTAAAAGCACGTTTTTCAAGCATGGAGGCGCCATGTTGTCTGTTTGCGCACCTGATAACAGGAAGCGACGTCATACGCACATGACGACAAGGAGGTTACTGTGGTGCGTAAAGCGAGTTACCCCTCCCACTTCTGCTGGTTTTACTGAGATGTCTTGTCCTGTGTGAATTGGCCAATTAATAGTACAGACGTCCTGAGGTAAAATTGCATTACTCCACGTCCCCACGTAAAACTAATCCCGTCCGAATAGTGCTAAAGTTTGTCAAAAATTGTTAAATAAAAAAATAAATAACTAATCTGCAGATGTTACCACCTATGTAGTGTGTATTTGTGACCATATACTACTCATAAGAGATCCATCCATCATCAGGACGGTAGATGAAAATGGCTCTTGGTTACTAACATTGGGTTGATTTATTGTCTCCTACAGTTGTGCCTTGAAGATGCGTGAAGCTGCTCCACTGCACTGTACACTTCTGCTGCTGCTTTTGGCCCGGCGCATCGATGCAGCATGTCCCTCGATATGTTCCTGCAGTGAAAGCGATAGAGAGGTAGATTGCTCCTGGAGAGGACTGAGAACCCTCCCCAGTGGCATCCAGTTCAACACCCACTCTCTCAATCTGTCCCACAACCGTCTGGCTGACCTGGACAATGTCCTGGCCCCCTACACCCACCTCCGCACCTTGGATGTCTCTCACAACCGACTTTCCCGCATGCCTGCCTTGTTGCCCCGCTCTCTGTGGGAAATTTATGCCTCGGGCAACCGCATCCGCCTTCTGGAAAAGAATGACACGGTTTTCCACTGGAACCTGCGTCTACTGGATTTGTCTGTAAACAGGCTGGAGCGGGTTGTGTTCATCAACAACACACTACCAAACCTGCAGGCTCTCAACCTTAGCTGCAACAAGTTCTGGACGGTGCCTACTAACATGCCCCGGAACTTGGAGATGGTAGATCTGTCACACAACACACTGGTACAGATCCTGCCTGGGTCACTAGACCGCCTACCCAGACTATCACGGTTCTACTTACATGCCAATCGCTTTTCCACAGTGTGTGAAGGTGCATTTGAGCAACTCCATGGACTAAAACTCATCACACTAAGAGGCAACCCTTGGGCCTGTGATGACTTCTCCAACATCAAATATCTGATGGACTGGGTCAGGCACACTTCAGCCCATGTGCTGGATTGCCCGTGCCACACCTGGTCAATCTGTGGTGATGCCCAACATGCAAGGGTGACATCAGGGTGGTACTTTGCCTCCTACACCCTTGCTCCACGTGGCGGACCGGGTTGGGAGTTCAATCGTCTCCTATCTGGGGTGACTACCCACTACATATCTGAAGATGTGCTCACTGGCTCTCAGCACACCAAGAAGACTCCCAAACCCTCTAGTCATCAAGATGATAACGAGGAATCTTTTGGGCATCGTTTTCTTTTGACCTCTACTTCAGAAAGTCTTTCCGCGACAAGCCTGCCTCTCCCCACCGATACGCCCGTCACCGGGGATCTCCTCACTACCGGTGGAGTCTCCACTTCAAGCACACGCAGGACAACCACTCTTCGCACCAGGAGCGTCAGGAGAACCAATCAGAAGCTTGGCAAAAATGCGAGCCCAGAAAACAGAGCTTGGTTATTGTTCACAGTCTTGCTAAGTGTCCTCTTTCTGATAACTTCCGACCAGGTCATGTAACACACCTCTATAGATTTGCTTCCATCATGATCCGAGTAAAATTTCCATAAACAAACCTGATCCATTACATTTCCAATAATCTCCATGCTCTGTAACTGCTCCTGACATCCATATTAATAAACTCTTTGTATAGTATTTATTTTAAAAATAAGAAGTAAGATTACAAACGGAGTCTTGCACTAAATCACACTGACCACATGACATCTTTTAGCACATACAGTAGTCTTAGCATTAGGTTTAATCCACATCGGGAAAACTGACCAAATGGAGAAGACTCTTTACTGAACATTACAGCACAGTTAACAACAGAATAAAAAGCTTGTTTCCTTTTTTGATTATTAACTTTGCATTGCAGATAATTACGTACGTCATCTATTTCACCAGTGTGTTTCAGTCGTGTCATACTGACACACAAACGGTAACTGTAATTGTGTGTACCAGTGTTGAAGGGGTTAAAGGTAGGGTCTCCGATTTTTGAAAGCCAATGTTGACATATAAAATCACCAAAACAAACACGCCCCTAACCCAAATGGGTCCCACCCCTGTATCGATAGCTCCGCCCACACATACATACGTAACCCAGGCGACTAACAGAAAGAAATGTGTCTTTATCATAGCTGAAGGGAAGAACAATACGATTAAGTAAAGTCGGCCACATATTCACAGGTCGGAGTTTCCCGAGTCGATAACTCCTGAGCTAAACGCTGTTACTACACAAAACGCGGTTGTAGCTGCCTCTCTACATTACTACGATAGAAAAGAGGTGTTATTTGTGTAGTAACAGCGTTTAGCTCAGGAGTTATTGACTCGGGAAACTCCAACCTGTGAATATGTGGCCGACTTCCTGCTCCTTCAGTTCTCTCCAGCGCTGGAAAGCTGATCCTATATTAACACGTCCTACTTCTCGCCTTATCGTAAGTCTTTCTTCTCTTTCTTTCTTTGTTTTTATCCTCCATGTCAACGTTAAAACCGCTTTCTGCTAATGTCACACATGCGCACTGAACACTCTCTCCGCCCATACTGACAAGCCCCGCCCCTTTCTGCTCATTGGCTACACGTTTGTTTTGATTTTTGTTTATCATTCGGCCCGACAGCTTTCTGAAGCATTTCTCAAAAATCGGAGACCCCGCCTTTAAGAGACAGAACTGAAAACATATTACACCACGAGGCGTCTTCCTTGCTTTAGAGGCTTGATGTTTCCTCCCTAAAATCTAAACGTTGAAGCTTTTCACCAGTACTACAGTAACATGCTAAAAGTAAAGGTTTTGCTGTTCAGTGTGGTACACGTTATGGTTGATCATCTTGGTATCTCAGCTGGTAAGGAGAACGCTGTTCGTCTGTGGCGGGTCTGATAACGACTAGCACTTTGATGTACAGCAGTTCACCAGTACAGCTGCTTTGCTTGTATAGATCCTGAAGATTAAATGCAGATTGTTTTTACATTTGTGACACTGATGATTCGTGTCCTGATTTATTCCAAAAATGGGTGCGGATCCCGACCAAGGTCCTGGATTTAAAAGTAAAATGCTTGAATATCTACTTTCCACTTTCCTCAAAAGCACCAGCTGGGAAGGAAGAAACCCAAATGAGTGCAAATGCTTTGAACACTGTGACCTCTAAGTGGTGTGTTATTCCTATTGATTTGACCTCACAGTACTACGTCATGATTCTGTAGCTTTCGAGGACGCACTCAGGTCCATATATATACACACACACACACACACACACACACACACACCGGTGTGTCACCGTTCCTGATTAAGTTCAACTGTTACGTCAACACGACGCGGACAAAGACATCCGTGTCCATAATTTGGTTAAACTCCTGCTCGAATTTCTGGGTTCTTCATTACGATTACGCAGATCTCCTGCACGTCATTCTGACTTCTACAGCTACTGGATTTTTCACTGGTAGGCACAAAGGCTTGCATTACAAAAAACAAACGAACAAACAAAAAAAAAACCAGGAAAATAAAAACGATCTGAAGGAAACAGCATCTGTGGCTTTGCTGTTAAACGGAGTAAAGATAAAGATACATAAAAAAGTCTAACTCTGAGAAGCATTAAAAATATGTATTTCTTTCCTTTTTTTTTGCCACACGACAAATTTTAATTAATCCTAGTCATTAATTAATTTATTATTATTATTTTTTAAATGCTTTAATTTAACAACATGGCTTCTACCATCATAATTGAGCAGCTTATAATAAAATAGTCCATGATCCAGCACATCCTATTTATCTTCTTATTTAATCTTTAAACCGCTGAGTAACTTTAACGAGATTCAAGAGATGTCCCACGGTAATAAATGAATCGTTCGAATGTAAAACTGTGTGGAACATAAAAAGTCATCACGCTTCATATAGAAGTTTAGAGACTTGTTTCATTTTTAAGTAGCGCCCTGCCACCACATCTCCAAATGCAAAACGAAAACAAAGTTTAATCAAATGTAACTCTGCTCTGCCTCAACTACTTAACTGCGAAGCAAAGCGAAGTGTGTGTGCGCGTCACGCGTCCCGAGGTCGGCGCGTGTATAAAACGCACAGATCACACGGCACCGATAACACAACACAGGAGGTGACACGTCGTCCGCAGTCATTCGTCTTCATCTCTTCGAGTGCTACATCACAGGTGAGTGAGCGAGATGCTGCTTACGGTCGCACTTACGGAGTATTAACCTAACTTAACTCACTGCGTTCGGGTTTCAACAAAAACGGGGTTCGGGATGTTAAAAGGATTTTTAAGCCGTATTTTTAAGTGACGGAAATAAACCCCGAAGGGAAAAAAAAAAACGACAACGACAAAAAAAAAAAAATGAACAAATCTGTAAGATGAAATCACGGCTTATTGAACTGAACGTCCTCAATTTTACTGCAGGACAATTGCATGTATTTACATTCAGTTGCAAAATTATTGGCACCCTTCAAAAAATATAAACAAAACGATATAAAGGTTTGTTTGTTTGTTTGATAGCATTTTATTTTAATGTACTCCGGAAAAGGATTCGTTATGTAATGTTTAGTGAAATTATTTGAAATGATGTACGCTTAAAACCAGAAATATAAATCCACAGCATTTTGATGTTTTACATTTAATGCTAGAACTTTGTACGCGTCTGCTATTAATCTACAGATTTATGTTACGCTGCCTTAAGATCTGAATCCGAGCAGCTAAAAGGGCCATTTACTTCATTCATAACTCAAGCAATATTATTGCTGGAACACGATTACTATTTCTAGCCCCTACTAAAATAATAGCATCACAAAAATAAACGTAAAGGTAATTTATGTTCTTCCTGTCGGGTCTGTGGATGAGCCGCGAGGAATCAGACCGCGGCTTGTCAGTGAGACTCAAATCTAGAAACTGAGATTTTGCGAAGTCTCGATCTGTTTATTTTTCTGTGTTAAACTCAATGTGCTGGTTAGCAACACTTTAAGAGTTCCTGCACCAACCTAAGATATAAAATACAACATTTTACAAACAATTTTGTTTCTTTCCTGGACTTTAGGTCCAAGAATTCTCAGTGAAAATAAAGTGCTGCGTTTTTGTTTTTTTTGTTTTTCTTTTGTGCAAATGTTCTATAAAGTGTGTTATTGCAGAGAACGCCTTTAAAAATTAATTTACATGGCACAAAACACCATGATGTCATTTTTTGGAACGGTTCATTATGGCTTTAAAGAAAACTTACAGCTGTTACGTATCTGAAGATGTATTTCTAGGCTTACGCAGATGACCGACAATTCAAAAGAGCAATAAAAGAATAAAACAAGAATAAGCCTTGAAGGCTGAATTGGTTTATTCTGTATAATGATACGTACTGATCGCTGGTCTTCCGCCGCTTCGGTTCTGTTCTAATGTTAAAAACACCTCTGTATATTTACATGAAGGTGGAAAAGGACAGAAGAACAAACACCGGTACTATGTAAAGTTTATCCACTTTCTGTGTCTCATTCTCCAGGTCTGAAGGAACAGCGCTATGAAGCTCGGCGTGGCTACATGTCTACTGCTGGTGTCTGTAATGTGCAGCCTGTTTGAAAAAGGTGAAATGGCCAGCAGCACCAACAGCACCAACACCACCACCTGGACCACCACAACTATCGCAGGGGCCGCCGGTGGTGGCGCCGCCGGTGGAGGCGCCGCCGGTGGTGGCGCTGCCGGTGGTGGCGCCGCCGGTAGTGGCATCACCACCGCTAGTGCCGTCGTCGCCACCACCGCCAAGTCAGGCGGGGCTCGGTCCATCAGCTTCCCTTTCTCAGGTGGAAACCTTCTGCTCCTTTTGACCACGTCGGCCATCTTCTCCATGGCGTTGCTGCTGAATTAACGGACAGAACGCTGCTTCCTTCCACACGGGCGGTTAACGAATACCGCAAACCTTCAGATCACCTAATAGGAATCTAATAAGCGAGTAGATTGGGTTGATGGAATCCTTGTTAGCTTCTTTCTAATTGACAACATAATCCAATGTATATTATATATGTGTGTATGTAAATATAAATATAAACAGCTTCAATTTTTTCTGTAAAAGCAACTAGTTCCATTCCTTGTGCTTGTACGGACGTATCTTTCTCTGTTTCAGTTTAACTAACACAATGAATTAATAGTGTCATAACCTGTGACCGTGTCGACGCTGTAGTCGTGCCGTCGTCTCAAAGCAAGACCGACGATCCGTCTTTTCTGCTGGACGGACGCAGAAGCTGTAAATAACCAAAGAGAGACGACCTGCAGCGCACTGGCACATCTAAAAGCCTACTGAGAGACACGATGTAAACTGATGTAGATGGTTTTATGGGTGATGATTAAATATTCTCTGTAAAATGATCTCACTGGAAATCTGCTTGCTTATTTTAATAGAACGGATCACTTTTCTACGCTAAACCTCGGCTCGACGGAACAGAATCAGAAAGTTTGAAGCTCTGAGTGAAAGATCCCGAGTCCAGTTGTGACAGTATCTAAAGCACCAGAAGGGGGAGGAAGAGCTCCAGCTAGACTACGTTGTAGACGTCAGGAAAAACAAGCGTCTCGTCTCGTAGCATAGCGTCTGATTTTATTATTATTATTATACTAATTACAGCTATAGAACAGAAGCAGGTTTTTTTTTATGTACTCTCATTTGCTTAAGAGTATAAACAAGACCTAGAGCTATTGATAGAAATGATTAGAAATAACTCTGAAATCTATCTTATAGGGCCTGTGGGAACTCTTAGGTTCTGTGACTCAGTGTGTAAAATAAAACTAACTAGATATTAGGCATTTAAAGAATATAGGATATTTCTTTAAACGTTTTTTTTATTTATTTTTATTTATTTATTTATTTTATATATTTTTGCTGAGAAGTGAAAAACAACAGAAGGTTTTTCGGCAAACAAAAACAAAATAGTCAAATGAAAGTGCGGCGTCTGCGGCAGCCACGTGCTAAACAAAGCGTTTTTTTGGGGTTTTTTTGCATGACGTCAGTCACATGACGTCAGTCTCGCTATAAAGCTCCAGAATACGGTGCGGCTGCTGCAGAAGGCAACGCATCTTTTGTTTTTGGTGTCACAGGTGAGCAGATCATAATATAACATCACGATACTCATCACGACGGAATAAATACTCGATCCGACTCAATCCGTCTGCGTGCGCTAAGCTAAATTCTGCGAGACGCCTAGCTAAATAATGATTAGGGTGATGGGCGGAATTGTTGTGCTTAAATTTTTATTCCGATTTTGTTCTTTAAAATTCATAACATGTAAAAGAGATTTAAAAAAAAATTTGCAGCAGCTTTAACAATAAATAAATAAATAAATAAATAATAAAGTTTTAAATTAACGTCTTTATCTTTTGTGTTTATAAAAATTAGCTAGTTCTTTAAAAAATAATAATAATAATAATAATAATAATAAAATACCAATACAGCTAATAAAGCTGTACACGTTTATATTTAATTGTTGAATCTGTTGCACTGCAAAGTCCAGAAACGTGACGTTATCGCTAACGAAGACGTTACGTCGTTCGTTTTATATATTTACGGTATTTTCGATACCATTGATAATATATAAATGAGTACATAATTGTACATAATTCTATTTCTTTTCTTGGAGTTAGTTTCAGATGCTTGGGTGAAAAAACAGATAGAATTTATTTACTGACGTTAAAAATAGCTAAAAAGTTCTTCATTTAGTCAGAAAACGTAGCTAGCAATAAATAAATAAATAAATAAATAAATAAATAAATAACAGTATTCTTTTTCATTAATTCAGCACAAAAAAAAGGGTAACTTTTTTTTTGTTTAAAATATGAACATTAAAGAGACGGATTTGCTCAATTGATTCAGTTTTTATTTTTATTACTGCGTTTCCTTTCTTATTTTTGGGGTAAACATCATCGATCGTTGTGCACCGCTAGCGCAAAGAAATAAAGGGGGCAAACTGGTAGCGCAAGTCAGTCCCTGCCTGATTTAGCTGTGTTTGTCGTTGCAGTTGATTCTACAGGCTTTAAGGAACAGCAAGATGAAGGTCATTGTGGTGATGTTGGTTGTAATGTGCAGCTTGGTGGGTCTGGGCCTTTCTGCTTCAGCAACCAACAGCTCATCCACGTATGGATCTGGTTCCAGTGGCACCGGCACCGGCACCACCACCACCAGTGGGGCTTTGGCCACCATCTTCTCCTCACCTGGTGGAAACATTCTGCTCTTTCTCACCGTGCCGATGGTCCTCTTCGTCCAAGCGCTGATGAAGTAGCGGCTTGGACAGAATCCGGCTCAGGAAATGATCGACGCTCCAGATCCTCATATGACCAAATAAGAATCTAATAACCGAGTAGATTGGGTGGATGGAATACTTTTTTGTTTCATTCTGAAATCTAACACGATCCGACAACATAACTGACATTTAGCACTTTCGTTCTTCTGTACCAGGGGTGTGTTTACTGTCCTTTGTGTTTCTGTGATCCGATGTGCTTGAGCTACAGGTTACCATGTTATTGAGCATTAAGTGGTCCAACTGGTCCAGGCTGCTTCCGCTCTGCTTCGTCCGAAACAAGACGAGAGCTTGCGAGAACCGGTGGAACTGCAAGACCAGGAACAGCAGAACATCCTGAAGAACATCATCAACTCCATCTTGAGCTAAACTAATTGGAAAATGTTTCCATGCTTTCAAATCTCTCGGTATATTTTTTCCCCTACAAGTTAAAGATCTTGCTCTTGTTAGAAGACACCATGTGTAGAAATGTTCTGCTCTTTCACTTGTTTGGTTCATGTCCATCCCCCCCCCCCCATCGTTCCACACTGACTCTCTTCTCAAACCGTCTCGGCATGTAACCGATGCTCTGAAATCTTCAGATTAATTAATAAGAATGTAGTAATTGTGTAACTGATAAACGAAACCCTTCTCTGAATCCTTTACTTTTCTTTATTCTCGGCTTGAACCTGTTGAATATTCATGAAACTGATTAGAATGTCCATATTTTTGTGTGTGCTTATATGACCTTTGGGGTTTCGTCTTAAAATGTTAGCATGAAATAAAAAGCCTAACTCATTAAAAACCTCACTGTCCTGGTGTTCTTCTGCTTCTGAAAACTTTCTGAGCTTCTTTAGGAAATTTACTAACAACATATTTTGCATTGAAACAACAAAGCAAAGCAAAACAAACGAAACAAAAACGCTTGTACTCGATTAGCCGTAGATTGTAAACGGTGGTGTTCCTCAGGGATCCGTTCTCGGCCCTGCCCGCTTTTATATTCTACGTTCGTGCTACGCTGACGATATACAGCTGTGTCAGTCTCTAAAACCAAACAAGTTCAAACAAAATGAAACCAAAAACTGAGGTGAAATGATTTTGATCCAATTTTATTTGACACCTTTCAGAAAATTAAGGCGTCTTTTTACCAAGTGAGAATGCATAGATAGATAGATAGATAGATAGATAGATAGATAGATAGATAGATAGATAGATAGATAGATAGATGGGAGGATAGATAGATAGATAGATAGATAGATAGATAGATAGATAGATAGATAGATAGATAGATAGATAGATAGATAGATAGATAGATAGATAGATAGATAGATAGATAGATAGAAAGAAAGAAAGAAAGAAAGAAAGAAAGAAAGAAAGAAAGAATATTATCCGGCCAAAAATTCAAAATAAAATCAGACCGGGAAAACAAATGAAATGGACAAAAGTAGCAGTACATTTTTTTTTTAAACTCAAACGCTTACCTGCGAGTGATGTAGTAGAAGACAGGGTTGCCGTTCTTGGACGTTCCTGCCTGGTAGAAAATGCTGAGGGTTTTCAAGGCTTTGAACTCTTCTTTCTCATGAACCTGGTGCCTGGATCGAAGAGTCAGAATTTGATTCATCAGATTCATCATCCATTTTTTACGCTGAACTTCATTATTGAGGTGTGTAGAACAGAAGTGCCGTGTTCAAGGCATCTGAAGAGCTGTATTCATCACTGCAAGATCGGTTCACACAATAAAAAAAGGAAAATATGGCCAGCTAGTGAGTTTATTCTAAAGTGAACGTGACGTACGGCTAAGTACGGTGACCCATACTCAGAATTTGTTCACTGCATTTAACCCACACACACAGCAGTGAACACACACACACTGTGAAAACACACACAGCAGTGAACACACACACACAGCAGTGAACACACACACACACAGCAGTGAACACACACACACACAGCAGTGAACACACACACACACAGCAGTGAACACACACACACAGCAGTGAACACACACACACAGCAGTGAACACACACACAGCAGTGAACACACACACAGCAGTGAACACACACACACACAGCAGTGAACACACACACACACAGCAGTGAACACACACACACACAGCAGTGAACACACACACACACAGCAGTGAACACACACACACACAGCAGTGAACACACACACACACAGCAGTGAACACACACACACACAGCAGTGAACACACACACACACAGCAGTGAACACACACACACAGCAGTGAACACACACACACAGCAGTGAACACACACACACAGCAGTGAACACACACACAGCAGTGAACACACACACAGCAGTGAACACACACACAGCAGTGAACACACCCGGAGCAGTGGGCAGCCATTTATGCTGCGGTGCCCGGGGAGCAGTTGGGGAGGTTCGGTGCCTTGCTCAAGGGCACCTCAGTCGTGGCCGGCCGAGACTCAAGCCCACAACCTTAGGGTTAGGAGTCAAACTCTCTAACCATTAGGCCACGACTGCCCCCTTAATTAGGCCACGACTGCCCCCTTAATTAGGCCACGACTGCCCCCTTAATTAGGCCACGACTGCCCCCTTAATTAGGCCACGACTGCCCCCTTAATTAGGCCACGACTGCCCCCTTAATTAGGCCACGACTGCCCCCTTAATTAGGCCACGACTGCCCACTTAATTAGGCCACGACTGCCCACTTAATTAGGCCACGACTGCCCACTTAATTAGGCCACGACTGCCCACTTAATTAGGCCACGACTGCCCACTTAATTAGGCCACGACTGCCCACTTAATTAGGCCACGACTGCCCCTTCTTAGGCCACGACTGCCCCCTTCTTAGGCCACGACTGCCCCCTTCTTAGGCCACGACTGCCCCCTTCTTAGGCCACGACTGCCCCCTGCATATTCATATATGTAGTTACTGGAATCTAAAGCTAATGTGAAGACGAAGACGGGGATGTTAAATAAGGTCATTAGTCCAGTCTGTGTTGAGGTCTTTATTACCTGGTCATGAACTCTTCAAACTTGGAGCTGGTGAGGTTCAGACTGGACCAGTGTGTGTCAGCTACCGGTTTGGGTTCAGGAGGTCCGAGGTAGGCGAGGAGAGTCGCCATCTTGTCAAAGGGACGTCGACCCACCGCTTTATGATCCCTGAAGGGTTCCAAACATTTCAGGTACTTTAAAACCATTTGAACGACTTTGGGCTCGCTTCATAAATAAAGTTAGAAGAGTTACTTTAAAAGAGACGTTTCTTCTTTCTTAAGTTGTTGTTGTTGATTTACTGAGGATTTAAAACCCGAATTAATATCGAGCAAAAAAATAAATGCAGACGATTCAGAAATGCTTCATGGACAATCGAGTCAAAATTCGCTATAAATAGAATTGAAATCCTATTAAAATGCTATTTCCATGCTGTAAGGCACAAAATCTGCAGCCGGACCACCGATGAAGCCCAAACCAGAATGTTATGGTCATAAGGTGGACTTTATTCACATGATGTCACGTCATCGACGGCCTTCACTTCACATAACTACAGCTGTGCATCACTTATTCATCAGGAGATGAAGAACGCACGAGTAAAAGTCAGCCGACTCGTCTCTCTTTCCTCTCTAGGTGGTTTTCACAGACAAACACAGCTTTCACGAGTCACCCAGATTTCTGTTCTTCCTTCTGTGCAGTGAAAATAGAGCGCATTTGAAAGTTACCTGCAAATTACCTGAAAGCTACCTGTTTAAGTGTGAAGCCTTATCTCTCTCTCTCTCTCTCTCTCTCTCTCTCTCTCTCTCTCTCTCTCTCTCTCTCTATCTTTCCCTCTCTCTCTTTCTTTCTCTCGCTCTCTCTCCCTCTCTATTTCTTTCTCTCTCTCTTTCTCGTGTTCTCTCTCTCTCGCTTTCACTCCTTCTTTCCCTCTCTCTCTCCCTCGTTCTCGCTTTCTCTCTCTTGCTCTCTCTCTCCCTCTCTATCTCGCTCGATTTCTTTCTCTCTCGCTCTCTCGCTTTCTCTCTCTTGCATTCCTTCTCTCACTTTCTTTCTCTCTCACTCTCTCTCTCTCTCTTTCTTTCTCTCCCTCGCTTTCTCTCTCTCTTGCTCTCAGTCTCTCTCTCTCTCTCTCTTTTCTAATAAAACTCCTTGATGGTGATAGAGAACTTTAACGTTACATGTAAACAGCTTGACTTGGCCATGAGGTGCACTAAAGATGGCATTAATATTAATGAGCAGAATTAGCATCTCTCAATGAGTCACGGATGAGCATCAGCTTTAAAAAAAAAAAAAAAAAACCCGAAAAAAAACCAGAAGGTGAAGTGTGCTTGAAATAACCGTGTTGTTTTTTTTTTTTTACATTTTTTTGGTGTAATAGAAATTTTCACGCTCAATAAAACGATTCGTTAAACAGTAAAATATTTAGATTCTCAGCATAATTTCCAACATGTGTTTTTGAACATATGACTTTTTGAATCTAGCTAAAAATGTATAAGCGAGATTACATAAGCATCAGAAAACGAGCTTTCAGGGATATACGACATGGTGCTGCGGAGTGGGCGGGGCTTAAAGCTGATCGCGTGGCAGCAATTTGTCCAAATATGTGTACAAATTTCTCCATGCAGTGTCTTAACCAAGCCATAATAACTCCTGAGTAGTGACAGTGTCTACATGCTCCATCATTTAGCTCTAAACTCCCACCGTCACATAATGACTAGATAAAAACCCCCAGAAAGGCAGTTTGTTTGTCAGACCTGAAGTGAAACTCAGTCCAAGGCCACATCTGGTTAACAAATATCCTCAGCCAAAAAGCCCCAAAAACCGAAGCTGTTGGCTTTAACTAATCGTCTACTCTTTTGCATTCGCATTTACATCCGTGTGAGCAGCTTGTGAGCCAAGTTGGATTTAAAGAGACATGAAGTCATAGATTAGTGACTGAACACGCAGCGATACGTCTGCTAATCTACGTGTCCGGGCGCGTGAGGCACCTGTTGCTGGAGAGGTACTGGCCGATCTTCTCCTGGTTGTTCCACAGCAGCCGATGCAGAGCGAGAACGTTGCCATCACTGATAAACGAGAGGCTGTGATTCACCGAGTCACTGGCAGGGCAATCAGAAGCAATGTCCAAGAAAAACCTGATTGACAAAAGACATGTTTCCTTAATGATGGAACAAGCACTGCTATTACACACATATATATACATATACACACACACAGTATAAGCACTGCTATTACACATATATAATGTATATTACATACATGTGTAATAGCAGTGCTTATACTGTGCGTATATGTATATATATATGTGTGTAATAGCAGTGCTTATACTGTGTGTGTGTATATATATATATATATATGTGTGTAATAGCAGTGCTTATACTGTGTGTGTGTAAATATATATGTGTGTGTAATAGCAGTGCTTATACTGTGTGTGTGTATATATATATGTGTGTAATAGCAGTGCTTATACTGTGTGTGTATATATATATGTGTAATAGCAGTGCTTATACTGTGCGTATATGTATATATATATGTGTATATGTGTGTAATAGCAGTGCTTATACTGTGTGTGTGTGTGTGTGTGTGTGTGTGTATATATATATATGTGTGTAATAGCAGTGCTTATACTGTGTGTGTGTATATATATGTGTGTGTAATAGCAGTGCTTATACTGTGTGTGTGTGTGTGTATATATATGTGTGTAATAGCAGTGCTTATACTGTGTGTGTGTGTATATATATATATGTGTATGTGTGTGTAATAGCAGTGCTCATACTGTGTGTGTGTGTGTGTGTGTGTGTGTGTGTGTGTGTGTATATATATATATAAGCACTGCTATTACACACATATATACACAGTATATACACTAGCGATCAGCTGGCGTACTTTCGGGCTGCTTCGAAATTGTTCTTCACGAAGTCGTTAAAAGGTCTCATGTGTTCCTCCTTTGTGAACAACACATGGTTGGCGATGCTCTGCAGAATCTGGACAAAGAAGAAGAAGAAGTTTCTACGCTGTCAGTCAGAAGGTTTTCTGAAAACAACAGTCTTGGTTAATTGTACACGAGTGATTCAGGTATTATGGTCGATTGAGATAGAAGAATGAGGTAGTGAAGTAAATAAAGGCAGATAGGATACTGTGACTTCATGGGAAAGATCCTGGAAGAGTTTCAGAGGATTAAACGCTGCCCCTAGTGGTTAGGACAGAATCAGTGAAAAGTGTCTTCAGACCTTGGACATGAGTTTGAGTCCTCGCTCTATTCTCAAAGGAGGCTTCTTATCCAGGATCCCGGCTTCGTAAGGGGACACGATGGCTGGGTTGATGAAGCGCAGGAACATGGCGCTGCCCACGGCACCGATACTGTTGTGAGGAAAACGCTGACTCACCACCTGAGACGGGAGAGAGATCCGACCGGAGAGAGATCGGACCAGAGAGACGACGCTTAACGAAAAGTAAAACATTGAACAAGAGTTGGACTGAGATGAGCCTTGAAAATCAGAAAAAAACTGTACAATCAGGCGGTAAATAAATAAATAACCAAAATAGATAAATAAATAAATAAAATAAAAAAAATATGTAAATAAATCGAAAAACTAAATCATTAATACCGTTCGTCGAGAGGAGGAAAAGAATCTGTGCGTAATAAAATGCAATAAATAAATAAAATAATGATTTTTTTAACGGAAAAAAACACAGATAAATACTGTACATATAAACACGCAAATAAATGCATAATGACGTAAAGAGATTGTAAATAGACGGACGGATTATTTATTTATTTATTTCTTTGGCATTTATAATTTATGCTTTTAATTAATAAATTAAATAATAAAGATGCAAAAGAAACCTTCAAAAATTATTTACTAAAATTATAAATCATCGTTGTTTTGTTTTTTATTGCCGGTATTTAATTATTGCCAGAATTAGGCAGTTAGTTAGTTGACTAGTTCAGTGGTCCCCAACCCCCGGGCCGAGGACCGGTACCGGTCCGTGGACCAAAAGATACCGGGCCGCCCAAGGAACATTAAATTATTTCCATTTAATTTAATGTGGTGTATTTCTCTCGGGTTTGTGCGACTTTCCATGGATGAGAGGTTAACCGGGAGCTGAGAGACGTCACCTAAAGCCGCACCGATACCGCGCATGCGCAAAATATCGTGATATCGGGCCGGGTTTAGGTGACGTCTGGAGCTGAGCGGCTGCGAGCGGCAGTGGTGTTGTAGCTTTGGTGGAGAGAGAAGGTGTGTATCGCTCTTCTCTCTGTTCACCGCTACTTTGTCATGTTTAACAGTGCTTGGTGTACGTGTATATTGTGTTTGCTCAAATTTAACCCACAAATTAGCAAAAATGAGCACGAAACAGACGTCGTTAGAAAGTTAGAAACTCTGCCGGTGTTCTGGATTAAAGTCATGGCGGAATACCCTGAGATTGTCACCACAGCACTTACATCCCTATCGCCATTTCCGACATGCTATCTGCGTGAAGCGGGGTTTTCTGCAGTGATGGCAACCGAAACAAAACAACGGAATAAACTGGACATAAGCGACACACTTCGGGTGTCATTGTCTCCTATTACCCCAGATGGAACCGTCTCGTTGTAAAGAAACAAGCTCAGGGTTCTCATTGATTTAGCATTGTAGTGAGTTAAAAAGGCATGTTTAAATACAATTAAATAAAAATTATTCATGTTAATTTAATTGTATGCCACCCCACACCCCCAGTGGGCCGCGGTAAAATGATCAAACATTGACCGGTCCGTGGCGAAAAAAAGGTTGGGGACCTCTGGGCTAGTTAACTGGTTAGTTGGTTAGTTAGTTGAGAAATAAGGAAAGCAAAGCTGGTTAAAGTCAGCTGGTTATAGAGACAGACACGCTCTCTTTATTAGAAGGTTTCAGGCACCAAGAGGAGATCAGGAGCACTAGCAGGGTGGGAACAAAGACTACATTACCCATGATGCTATTATTCTACAGAAAGAGACGAGCCTATGCAAAAGCACTTGAGAAGAAGCATGGCTCCAGGTAACCAGGGTTAGACTAGTCATCCAGGACAGAGGAGATGCTTTAATGTGACCGAAGATGTGATCAGACGGAACTTACTGCTTTTTTGCTTTCCTTTTTCTCTTTAACTGCGGCTTTATTCAGCAGAGAGTAGTAAGTGGCCTACAGGATACAAACACACACACACACACACACACACACAAGCAGGTCACAGCTAACACACACCAACAGCCAGCACACAAACACGGCGGGTCAGATCCGTGTGTGTGTGTGTGTGTGTGTGTGTGTGTGTGTGTGTGTGTGTGTGTGACACGAGCCTCACGACAGCGTGCACGTGACGCAGGGGGTTCACCTGGAACAGACAGTGACACACACTCCTCAGCTGTGGAGGGAATTCACTGGAGGAGGTGATGATGGCCAGGAAGAAGCGGTTGGTCATGTTCAGCAAGCTGCGCTGGTTTTCCTCCAACAATTCACTGTGGTCCAGTCTAGGGAAGAGAAACGGACTGAACTCAATTAGTGTCCAAAAAAAAATAATAATATTATTAATAAACAAATAAACAAACATAAATAATTTTAAAAAAATTTAAACAACACCGGAAAAAGGTTTTGGTGTTATTTAATTTTTTTATTTAATTTTTTTAAATACATGTGTTTATTAAAAAAAAATTGAACAAAAATACATAAAAAAAAATTTCTTCTTTTCAGTCAATAATACATCATTAATTATCACGCATTAAAATATCGAAAAATGTATACATCATCTTGCCAGATCCTTAATTATACCTGGGGACGTTAGCTAGAGACTCGACTAGAGTGAAAATTAGGTGCAAAAGTTTGCACCCCTTATGTTTTTTTGTTTGTTTATTGCTGCCTTTAGATGTGTTAATATTAGTCTGAAGCTTTTCTGCCTCCCTGCTGTTTCACCTAAAGGCCACATGAAGCATTTATTATTCTCACTGAAATGGTCGTCTTTACAGATCCAGGATCTGGGAGATCTAGAGGGAGATCTAGTGGGAGATCTAGTGGGAGATCTAGTGGGAGATCTAGAGGGATATCTAGAGGGATATCTAGTGGGAGACCTAGTTGGAGATCTAGTTGGAGATCTAGAGGGATATCTAGAGGGATATCTAGTGGGAGATCTAGTTGGAGACCTAGTTGGAGATCTAGTTGGAGCCCTAGTGGGAGATCTAGTGGGAGATCTAGTGGGAGATCTAGTGGGAGACCTAGTGGGAGACCTAGTGGGAGACCTAGTGGGAGATCTAGTTGGAGCCCTAGTGGGAGATCTAGTTGGAGCCCTAGTGGGAGATCTAGTTGGAGCCCTAGTGGGAGATCTAGTTGGAGATCTAGAGGGATATCTAGTGGGAGACCTAGTTGGAGACCTAGTGGGAGATCTAGTTGGAGATCTAGAGGGAGATCTAGTGGGAGACCTAGTTGGAGACCTAGTGGGAGATCTAGTTGGAGATCTAGAGGGAGATCTAGTGGGAGACCTAGTGGGAGACCTAGTGGGAGACCTAGTGGGAGATCTAGTGGGAGACCTAGTGGGAGATCTAGAGGAGACGTGTGAGAGGATGTACTGAAAACAGAAAACAGAGAGAAAAGTATAAAAACAGAGAGAAAAGATAAAGGAGGATAAAACCTAAAAAATGTATGCAAAGTTTGAGCTTGCTCATGTGCAAAATGGGGTTCTTTGCATGTGTTTCATGTTTGTGTGCTTTTGCGTCACGCACTCATCCTGAGGAAAAAACAAAACCTCGTTTTACGATGCTGTCATGGATTTGTTGGGTTTGTTGGGAGACTGAAGCAAACAATGACCAAAGAGACAGAGTCTGTTGATTTAGATCATTATTTCTAATCACAAATCTCTTCCTTAGTCTTATCGGTTGTCACGGGAACAGCTGTGATGCTACCTGGTGGGATCCACCTCGAAACTGATCATCTGCAGCTCAGGAGATGTTATGACTCCACGAAGGAGGGGCTCCAGAAGCTTCTGTAGATACGTAGCACCATAGACCTGGAGAAGATACATAAAAAAAATTTAAAAATAATGAAAATGAGCAAAATGAGGTGAAAGAGAGAGGAGGAAAGGATGGACTGAAATTAAACAAATCCTCAAAGACACACTTGGTCTGTAATGAGGCTTTAGGGATTTGCATGACCTCCATGTGTCCATGGGCTCCACCTACCTTAAAACAAAAGGTCATGATTTTACTGGCCAGGCTGTTCCCTCTGAAGAGCGTTTGCATGGAGTCGGCAAGTTCAACCTCTTTAGAAAACACGTTCCACAGCAGCTGATAAAGCAGGTGACGCGAGTCAAACAATGTCACCAGAACCCGCGCCAGCTCGTCCTGTCCGCCGAAACAAACACACATGAGCACACGGAGAGATTACCAACAACAACAACAACACCTTAAAAAAACAAACACACACCAAGACATGGATATCAGGACCCTTTTGTTACCCCTATTTCAGACCTTTAGATACACAAATGAGGGCAAAAAGCATCAACGTAATGACTAAACAGCTTGGAAAGATAAGAAGAAAAGACAAAGTGTCAAACACAAAAATTATTTATTTAAAATTTAAAATGATTTAACACTTTTCTAGATTTTTTCCTCATTTCAGTACATGTATAGAAATACATATGTTTTATTTTGAGTATTTATTTATTTAAAAAAAAAAAAAGAAAGAAAAAAAAAGACGACTTCCGGAAAGATTTACAACAGAACCGGAACGCTCTGGAAATGAGTACAGACCCACTGAGAACACGGCACCACATCGGCCAGTGCCATGGCGATGGGCAGCTCTCCCTGATCGCCCATCATGGTGACGAGCTCCACGAGCCTCTCGAAGCGGTCGGCCAGCACCGTCTCAGCCAGCGTGTCGAACTCTGTGCCCTGCTGCAGGATCTTGGTCAGGACCTCCATGAAGGTGGCACGAGTCTGCAGGTCCTTGTGGTAGCCCAGACCTGAAGAAAAAAACAAAAGCCCCCCAAGGCACCGATATTCATTCATTTTCTACCGCTTATCCGAACTTCTCAGGTCACGGGGAGCCTGTGCCTATCTCAGGCGTCATCGGGCATCGAGGCAGGATACACCCTGGACGGAGTGCCGACCCATCACAGGGCACATACACACTCTCATTCACTCACACACTACGGACAATTTTCCAGAGATGCCAATCAACCTACCATGCATGTCTTTGGACGGGGGGAGGAAACCGGAGTACCCGGAGAAAACCCCCGAGGCACGGGGAGAACATGCAAACTCCACACACACAAGGCAGAGGCGGGAACCGAACCCCCAACCTAACCACTAAGCCACCGTGACCCCCAGGCACCGATATGTGTTATTAAAAAACACAAAAAAAGTGACTTTACGCACAAAAACAATATTTCTCAACACAACTCGTTTAGTTCAACGCAATCGACAGAGAACATCTATTTCTTCTGTGAAACGCCACGTCATCAAACGACAAAAGAAATAATAATAATAATATATCAAATAAAACGACTGATTCATTTTCATACTCCTGAGTGCACCACCTTATTATAGCAGCACTAAAAGCAGATGGACATAACAGAGTGGGTGAAGATGGTGGTGTAATGCCTCAGTCAGCAGTTCCTCAGTTCCACATCATCAGGCTTTTTGGCTCGGGTTGATTCCTCAAATAATTATTACAGAACACCCCCCCCCCCCAATTGTAAATAAGCAGTAATGTCCCATATGCTGAATACTGGAGAATAGAGCAGCGACTGAGAGCTGACGGATGTATGTTTTTCCTCCACCTGTGCTGTGTGAAAAGAGGCTCACCGATGGAGTGCATGAGGCCGCTGTCCACGTTGGCGTTGAGCAGATTGGACATTGCCAGCACGGTGCAGTGGCGCAGCGACGCCAGGCGTCTCGACATGCCCGTCTTACAGCCGGTAACCTGCTGCCCGTCGTCCTCCGGCTCGCTGCAGTCGTTCAGCAGGTTCATAAACAGTGTGAAGTACCTGAGGGCCAGAAGATAAGCACGCTCCTTATACATCACCGTTAACTGGGGGTCAATACTTAATGCCTAAAGGGCTGCGTCTCAAATCGCACACTCGTGTACTATTCTACAGTTCTGAGTATTAAAACTAAGACCTTTGGTGTAGCCTTCATACGTACTGAGAAAACTATCTAATCTCTCGGATTAACTCGTTCACGACAACGTTCACGTGGACCGAGGAACGCTTTAAAGCCAACGACACAGCGCTCATCGATCCGTCTCCGTTTGTAGTGAGGGTGCAGTACGGAGCTGAACCACACCACACTACCACACCATTACACAACCAGACTAATGAGAAACCTCTGAGGATCACACGGCTCTGGGGAACATGTCTTAATGAAGGTCTAGTAGGACTTATAGGAGTTCTACAGTACTGGAAGTCTATTACTTGAGGAAAAGTTGAGACTTGGCCTCCATGAGTTCCACCCCGTCTCCTTCCTCCGGTTGGAGCGGTAACCCGGCCAGCAGAGACACCACAGCCTCCATACTCGCCTGGTCCAGATCCCTAAAAATAACACAACGGTACTCTTAAGCGACGGTGAAGCTGGACCTCAACTATTCAACTATTCCATGATGAGTTACCTCGTCAGACACTTAACGTCGTCGTCAGCTGTCTGGTTTGAGGTTCCCATGACCCAGTCTGTTAGATACTCCACCATCTTATTCCTGACACACACACACACACACACACACACACATTAGATGTATTCTGTATTTGAGTGGTTGAGTAGATCACCTAACCGCTCGCCCTCTCTCTCACCTGAACTTCATCTCCTGGCAGAAGGACAGATCGTCTCTGCGCTCCATCATCAACTCCACCAGCTGGCACAGCTTGGTTTTGATCTGAATGGCATGGACCATGTTACCCAGAATGCGCACGTACCTGCCGGCACAATCCCGACACACTGCTGAGCACGTTGTGTGAACTGAATTGTAAAGAAGACACACGTGAAGGCTGGAGGTCTTACCTGACCAGGTTCAGCATCATGTTCTCGATGCTGGCCTGGCCCAGATGTTCAGAGCTGCCTTCTGTGTGATTATCTAACAGGTTCTTCATGATGGCAATAGTTTGCTCCACAAACTGCGTGTTTGTTTCGTTGATCGGCACCTGACGGAGACACAGAACCGTGATTACGCGACGCACACGGAGGGGAAAATGAGTCGAGTCAATAAACGTTAACGTTCCTCAGAATCACACTGACCGGCCCTTGTGCTTCAAAGAAGCGGCTGATGCTGTTCTTGAGCTTGTTGAAGAGCATGGGGTAGAGAGCTGGGCTCAGCTCCAGACCCACCAGGTCCTTGACGTTGTTATGGATCTGCACGCCCTTTTCGTGGTTGCACACCAGGAGAGAGAGCAGACGGTCCAGGAACTTACTGAGAGGGGTCTCGGCGTCGCCCTCACACGAGCCCATGGACACCATGGAGCCTTTCCTCTCGCTCAGAGGACCCATGGTGGGGCTGTAGGTGGCCGGGCCTGGGGGGTTCCTCTGCTGAAGACACACACCGCCCAGCGCGCACAAGAAGCCCGTCATGTTGATCCATTCCTGAGGAACAGATCAAGCGGGTCAGGTGGGTTCTGTACAATCTACTGCACTTTACATGAACACGTGGCTTTCACGTGGCTCACACTAACCTGACAGTCTTCTAACTTGGCTTTCGGGTGGTTCACGATCAGCTTGGTGTTGTGTTCCCACTTGGCATGCGTGTCCTCCCAAGCCTGTAACACCAACACAAAGTGAGCGCCAAAAGATTCGCCTCAGATTTTTTATCATTTATGGTGCATTTAATCTTCCCTTTTATCTGACTTTCTAAGCTGATCTACTGTTAACTCCTTATTTTAACTGGGTTTGGTTCGAGTCTCTTGACCTTAAAACCATTTGGGTTCGTGGACAATTATGGACAAGACAATAAATATCTAAAGGAAATAATCTTTATTTTGACACAACCGAGTTGTGATAGCAGCCCGAGGAGGAAGCCTGTAATAAAATGTGCTGGTTTTGTTTACATTTACTTAAACACACGTGAGCAGTTTGAGTGCAGAAGAACATCAGTGAGGCACCAGAAGCTTGGGAGGAGTTTTGGGTTCCTACTGAACTGTGAGCTTTATGTCAGGAGACACAGATAAACACCATGGGGTTTGGGACGATGACGTCATCACTGCAGATTTTATACGTTCTAGTCCGAGGATGTCGCTCAGTGTAGGTAACTGACCAAAAAACTAACAAATGACCAAACACACACACACACACCACCAACACCCCCACACACCTCCCACACCAACACACACACCACACCTCCCACACCAACACACACAGTTCACCTACACCCCCACACACACCACACCTCCCACACCAACACACACCCCACAGACACCCCCCCACACACACCCCACCAACACCCCGCACACACTTCCCACACCACACCCCCCCCAAACACACACCTCCCACACCAACACACACACCCCACACCAACACACCCCACACACACACACACCTCCCACACCAACACACCCCTCCCACGCCAACACACACCCCACCACACACACTACATCTCCAATACCAACGTATGACTGCTTGGCCTCTTTTCTCTTCTGCTTGTTAATATTTTTTTAAAGCTCACACACGCTGAATGAAACGAGGCAGATGGTCAAGTCTGATCCAGAGGTCTCGACTCTATCGTGTGGGGTCCGAGTGGGTGTGTCTAACATTATCACTGTATTCAAATAAGAGAATGTAAAACAGAGGAAAATGTGCCTGATGTAAGCACGGGTTGAATCTGCATGAGCCGAGCAGAAGGGGACTAGAGAGATCACGTACGTCTAAAGGACTCACCTTTTTAGAGGAAAACACAATCTACACAATTCATTAGGATAGAATTATAATAGTCAGAAGCTTAGAATTTGCACTTATTGTTCATATTTTAAATGTGTCGTATCCTGAACCGTCATCTATATGCTTGGCTTTGTTTACTTCAGACTGTTTTGTGTTTTTTTTACAGTTTGTAAAAAGATTGTAAAGGAAATACTTAGCAAAGCTGTATATGTGAATACAACAACAACAACAACAGCATCAGTGCTAAAACAAAATAAATAAAGCAGATTTTGTCTTCTCCGAGCAACACTGTAACCTAGTGGTAACCTCCGGGTCTCTTCAGGCAGCTTCCATTTAGGATGTCGAGAAATTCTGCTTACTCTGATGACTGTGTGTATGTTTAACGTGTGATAATCAGCTAATAGTAAAAGAACTACGGATGGTACCCTGACCTCAGTGTTGCCAGGTGTGGGATGCTCAATCCTCCTGAGCAAAGCCATTACTCTCTTCTGTAAGGCTGATCGACCTGGTAGAGAGTCACACACACACACACACACACACACACACACAAAGCTATTGCTGCCCTCTACTGGTAGCTTTCTTGCAGCAGATTTTTCATATTAGCTCTTTGTTGTTATTAGTTAACATCCCGAACCTGCAGCCATCATGTTGCTGATGGAGGCAAACTCCATGAAGGTGTTATAGTTGGGCAGGATGGTCTGCACAGGCACCTCGTCCACGGCGCATCGGATTTCGGCCTCTTCGCAGAGGTGCCTGAAACAGGACATGGCCACCAGGACGGCCTCCATGTCTGGGCTCCACAGGCACATGTAGAGACACACCTCCAGCTTGGCCTGGGCCTGTCTGCACATGGGGATGCTGCTTCCTGTCGCAGCACGCTTCTGTAGGCATCAAAACACATGACAGCTTTTACAGCAGACAGCATGCCATGGCACAGCTTAGACACTAAGCACTGTTCCAAAGACTCTGCTCCAGGGGGCGCTGTATTGTATGTATATTACCCCTGTGCTCGGACCCTCGACCTATTCAGCTGTGAAATACGAAGAAAAGAACTCGACTGTTCTGTAACGCTAAATATTTTGCCTTGATCTTCACGCGTCCGAGCGAGAGAGATTACAGATCAGAAGAAAACCCGAGACGTAAACCGAGGCTCACTTTGTTCCGGAGGAGAAACTTGTTCCTGCAGATGAGGATCTCTCGAAGCCACTTGAGTATCTCGGTGCTGTTGATCTGCTGGTGGCTAATGAGCCTGGAGCAGATGAAGTAAAGAACCTGGGAGCTAAAAATCAGAACAAACAAATCATGCTCTGTGGAGCTCAGGTTCAGAAGATCAGGGATGCTCAGGTATATAGTGTATGAAGGTAAACTCTGTGGAGGTGAAGTCGTACCTGACGTCCCAGAAGGTCTCCATGGGAGCGTCAGGATTCCACAGCTCGATGATTTCTGGCTGATGGAGGACCAGCAAAGCCTTCACAAACAGAGAATATCAGATTTACCCCACAAACCTGCATGTTGATCCAAACCAGGACCAGACTCTCACGTGTTGTTCCCAACGTGAAGTGTTTCTACGTCATGTGCTAAACTCGGGCTTGAGGAAACCTTCTATATTTGTTTTGTTTATGACGGCATGACCGTGGTTGTGTCTCACCTCCATGGCCTCCTGGGAAATCTCCCCCAGGTTGGTGAGGGGCACCAGCTGCATGAGCCCTTTGATGAGCTCGGCTGTGCTGCTCTGGATCTCCTGACCGTTCTTCCCCGGGTTCTGAAGCACACACGGAGAAA
>NC_062537.1:3226328-3248828 GCF_022655615.1 Tachysurus fulvidraco
TGCACTTACTCTCTCTCTCTCTCTCTCTCTCTGCACTTTCTCTCTCTCTCTCTGCACTTTCTCTCTCTCTCTCTCTCTGCAACTTTCTCTCTCTCTCTCTCTCTGCACTTCTCTATCTCTCTCTCTGCAATTCTCTCTCTCTCTCTCTGCACTTTCTCTCTCTCTCTCTCTGCACTTTCTCTCTCTCTCTCTCTCTGCACTTTCTCTCTCTCTCTCTCTCTGCACTTTCTCTCACTCTCTCTCTGCACTCTCTCTCTCTCTCTGCACTTTCTCTCTCTCTCTCTCTCTCTGCACTTTCTCTCTCTCTCTCTCTCTGCACTTTCTCTCTCTCTCTCTCTGCACTTTCTCTCTCTCTCTCTCTGCACTTTCTCTCTCTCTCTCTCTGCACTTTCTCTCTCTCTCTCTCTCTCTCTCTGCACTTTCTCTCTCTCTCTCTCTCTGCACTTTCTCTCTCTCTCTCTCTGCACTTTCTCTCTCTCTCTCTCTCTGCACTTTCTCTCTCTCTCTCTCTCTCTCTCTCTGCACTTTCTCTCTCTCTCTCTCTCTCTGCACTTTCTCTCTCTCTCTCTCTGCACTTTCTCTCTCTCTCTCTCTGCACTTTCTCTCTCTCTCTCTCTGCACTTTCTCTCTCTCTCTCTCTCTCTGCACTTTCTCTCTCTCTCTCTCTCTCTCTGCACTTTCTCTCTCTCTCTCTCTCTCTCTGCACTTTCTCTCTCTCTCTCTCTCTCTCTCTGCACTCTCTCTCTCTCTGCACTCTCTCTCTCTCTGCACTTTCTCTCTCTCTCTCTCTGCACTTTCTCTCTCTCTCTCTGCACTTTCTCTCTCTCTGCACTTTCTCTCTCTCTGCACTTTCTCTCTCTCTCTCTCTGCACTTTCTCTCTCTGCACTTTCTCTCTCTCTGCACTTTCTCTCTCTCTCTCTCTCTCTCTCTCTCTCTCTGCACTTTCTCTCTCTCTGCACTTACTCTCTCTCTCTCTCTACACTCTCTCCCTCTCTGCACTCACTCACTCACACTCTCTCTGCACTCACTCTCCCTCTCTACACTCTCTCTCTCTCTGCACTCACTCTCTCTCTTTGCACTCTCTCCCTCTCTACACTCTCTCTCTCTCTCTCTACACTCTCTCTCTCTCTCTGCACTCACTCACTCACACTCTCTCTGCACTCACTCTCCCTCTCTACACTCTCTCTCTCTCTGCACTCACTCTCTCTCTTTGCACTCTCTCCCTCTCTCTCTACACTCTCTCTCTCTCTCTCTACACTCTCTCTCTCTCTCTGCACTCACTCTCCCTCTCTACACTCACTCTCCCTCTCTACACTCTCTCTCTCTCTACACTCTCCCTCTCTACACTCACTCTCCCTCTCTACACTCTCTCTCTCTCTACACTCTCCCTCTCTACACTCTCTCTCTCTACACTCTCTCTCTCTCTGTACTCAGTCTCTTTGCACTCTCTCTCTCTGAACTTTCTCTCTCTCTCTGCTCTCATATCCCTCTGCTCTCTATCGCTCTGCACACTCCCTCTCTCCCCCTCTTCTTACCTGCTCGTCGAATCTGTTAATAACAGCCTGAACCCATTCAGCAGGTTTATGAGCCGCCATGACGTTCACAACAACACTCCTTTCCTGCACTTCCCGTGGTCAGACCCACACTTGTTATTTTCTCAGTTTTTCCATATCAGGAGCAGCACAGTGCCGCCATGACGGAGGCGGAAGTTAAAGTCCTCCTTTCCAGTGAGGTAGCAGTGAAGCTGACAGGATTGGAGGCGTTACTGCGCATGCGCAGCTCTCCACTAGGCGTCTACATGGGAGACTGACGTGTGTGTGTGTGTGTGTGTGTGTGTGTGTGTGTGTGTGTGTGTGTGTGTGTGTGTGTGTGTGTGTGTGTGTGTGTGTGTGTGTGTGTGTGTGTGTGTGTGTGTGTGTGTGTGTGTGAGCGGTTCATCAAAGCTTACATTATTTACTCAATAAATGATATTTGATCAGCTTATAGTTTATTGTAATGTTTACGTCGTCATTCCCTGTCAACACACTTGAGACTCTTCACAGAAAACATTTTTTTTTTAATCTTCAGACCATCTTCAAATGTCACAGTGATTACAATGATTGATAGTTCTCCTGTGGACACACACACACATACACACACATACTGTACACACACACACACAGATATAGACACAGATATACACACAGATACACACACATACACACACATCACTCACACATACACACAGATATACACACAGATATACGCACATATACACGCACATACACACACATCACTCACACATACACACAGATGCACACACACTCACATACACACACATTCACAACAGCTTATAACAGAACTGTTTTTCAATAAAAACGGGAGTTACAAATCCAAAGATAAATCTAATCATTTAGATGTTTTTATTTAAAGCACATGGCTAATAGTGAGGCAGAATCACTTGAGGAATTACATCATGGACCCAAGAGTGTCTCCTAAGCAATCCTGTGATTTTAATGCTTTTAAAAACCTGAACCACCACAAAGTCCAAAGACATTCAGGGTAAACAGTTTGGCATCTCTAACTTGTCTCTAGTCTGTGAGTGTGTGTGTCTGTGTGTGAGATTGTGCTGTCCATGCTGTCCTCTGCTGAGTGCCAGGAGTCCACAGGATGTGCTTGAGGTCCATAACCCTGCATAGGATAAGCGTTGTAGAAGATGGATCTTTAAAAATTGAAACAAAGGCTACGTTTTTAATAAATAACTTTAGGAAAAGATGCTAAAGTGAGCTTAGCTTCTGACCCTTCTTACATTCTTCAGGTCTGAGTTCCTTTAGTAATCACATGTTCGGAAATGAACTCAAGTCATTATGCTGGAAAGACAGTGTAGAGGAAGAAAGGCTGGCTTGTTGCAGCGTGTGTTGAGCCTCTGTGTGGATGGAACTGAGAACAGAGGCATGGATGAAGATGGCGGAAATGACACATGGTGCTCGGAGAACACTGAGCACACTGTAGACCGACACAAAATACTGTGAGTCATCGGTCCACGAGTATGCTGTTCAAGTGATAAACCAGAGGTGGAAACTCAGCGTGTATGTGTTTGTGTGTGTGTGTGTGTGTGTGTGTGTGTGTGTGTGTGTGTGTGTGTGTGTGTGTGTGTGTGTGTGTGAATGTGTCTGAGATGAGTTAATATAACCTGACACAATGACATGAGTTCAGCAAGGTTTCTTATTAATTCAATTCTTCTATTATCATTCATTCATTCATTTTCTACCGCTTATCTGAACTACCTCGGGTCACGGGGAGCCTGTGCCTATCTCAGGCGTCATCAGGCATCGAGGCAGGATACACCCTGGACGGAGTGCCAACCCATCACAGGGCACACACACACACTCTCATTCACTCACGCAATCACACACTATGGACAATTTTCCAGAGATGAAACCTACTGGAGTACCCGGAGGAAACCCCCGAGGCACCGGGAGAACATGCAAACTCCACACACACAAGGCAGAGGTGGGAATCGAACCCTCAACCCTGGAGGTGTGAGGCAAACGTGCTAAGCCACGCACTAAGCCACCGTGACCTCCTATCTTCTATTATCGTCTTCTTATTAATTCATTATAAATAATACCTACATTACCTTTTGTTTTTAAGCGGACCATCACTGGATATTCACATGGGTACTTAGTTCTGAGACAAAGGAATTGTAAAATGCCTCAATATTATAATTAATATTCAATAAATCAATTGAATTAAAAAAGATCACTTTAAATTGTTTGTTTTATTTGTATGAAGGACATCAGTTTCTCCCATTAGAGCCTCCATATGATCTCCATCAGCTCTCAAACCATCACAGAACTTATACTGAGGTTTCCTTCAACCTCTTCTGATGTATTTGGTAAGGTTTTATTATATAAACTAATTAGAAAATTATTAAAGGGTGTCAAATCAGAACCACGACACTAGGGGGCGCACTGTTCGAGGAAAATAATCAGTGACAGTTTGGTGTGATTTGGTGTGATTAAGTACACTTATATATTAAGTATACACTTCTCACGTTACAGAAAAACCACACAGCTGAAGGTTCTGAAAAATTTCTCTGCTTGTTACAAAGCCGACACGTCCAACGACCTGCAGAAAGAATTTGTCATTGTATTAAACATATTGTGTCAATAATAGATTTATGAAAAGCTCCACAGGATCAGAATGAACTTTTCTTTCTCTTTGAAAAACGTTATCCAATCACCTAAAGGCTGTGAAACAGATCTTGGTAATGGCACAATTTGTATTTCTGCTCTACAGACGGGAATGGCCTCGATCAATTGGTAGATCAACTGGGGCCGGCACCAAGGGTCTGGTTATGAGGGTCTGGCTCTGGGGGTTTGGTTCTGGGCTTTTGGTTGAAGCGGTTGGTTCTAAGGGTCTGGTTCTGTGGGGGTTGGTTCTGGGGGTTGGTTCTAAGGATCTGGTTCTGAAGGGGTAGTACTGAGTATTGGGTGCTGAGGGGCTGGTTCTGAGGTTCTGGTTCTGAAGGGTTGGTTTCCGGGGTTGGTTCTGAGGAGTTGGTTCTGAGGTTCTGGGTCTGAAGGGTTGGTTCCGGGGGTTGGTTCTTAGGAGTTGGTTCTGAGGGTCTGGTTCTGAGGGGTTGGTACTGGGGGCTTGGTTCTGAGGATCTAGTCCTGAGGATGTGGTTCTGATCAGCTGGTACTGAGTATCTAGTACTGAGGGGCAGGTATTGAAGATCTGGTACTGAGAGGCTTTAAAACCAGTATTATAATGTTGTCAATAATTGATTCTCAGAGGTTTTCTATTACTAATGCATAAACCTGTCAGCACTGTGGTTGACGAAGCCCTGCACTGTGAAGACTCTTCCTGGAGTCTTGTTTTATATGTCAGTACCTGAGGAGACATGAACATTGTCTTTATTTCTTTACATACAGTACTGTATAGAGCACTCGATTTCGCTCTATGTCCTTTAAAACAGTTCAGTCCAGGGATGTGTTTCATTTAAACTCAGTAGCATAGCTAGCCCACAGCTAGCAGATCAAGTAGATAGCAAGCTATTATCATGTATCTTATTCAAAGAAATGCATTGCATATTACATTTGAGAATTAAATCCCATCCAAAACAGATTTGCATTTCAGATGCAATTTTACCATGTTAATGCGTTCCTAAGGTAGTTAGCCTTAACGACAAAACTAGGCTATGCAAATCACCATGGAGACAGGTTTTATATCCCTGATATTTGATTACGCTCAATAAAGTTTTGTCTTGAAAACTAAAAACAAATATTTAGTCATTTCTAAATAGAAAGAAAAATTCATATCATATCAGATCGCAATCACACACACACACACCCACACACACACACACACACACACACACACACACACACACACACACACACACACACACACACACACACACATTAGACCTTCAAAGACCATCTGTGGAGGATTATGGGATTATGGTTCTTACATAAGCCTGTGGAGGACTGTACAGAGGAGGTGTCTTTGTAGATAGATAACAGGATCTATCAGACATTTATCAAAGATATAAAGGTATGAAAGGACAAATAGAAAGTTCTGCTCACGGCACACAAACCAGGTGCAGCACAAGAGGCCTTTGTCTCTATGTATTATTCATATCTAGGCCACGTTACAGGGATATTCGCACGCTTCGACACCCTGTGCTAATTCCATAAACGTGCCGTGTGTGAACCGGCCTTGTACCACCTACGATAAGTGTAGACAGCGAGACGAAATAAACCCTGAGACCAAGTAGTATTTAATGCACTGATTATTAACTTACACCAGACGAGTTTCGCCACAGGAACTGACACTGCTGAGTTAGTCATTAGTTTTTCTTTACTGTACAGTAAGAATAATATCACTTGTCAGCCTCAGAGATTTCCTGCTCTGGTTCTTCTGTTAAGACAAAGCTGTGGATATCTGAGTAGTTTATATTTATTATCATGCACTTTCTTTTTTTTTTTTTTAAATAGTTTTATATTCATCAGTTTCTTGGATTGTATCCAAATATACAGTATATGCCTTTACCTTTCAATGTTTATTACTGATTTTCTTTTATTATCTACCATTAATACCAAAATATTGTATTTATTTATTTATTTATTTATTTATTATATATTTCTGTTTGTTTGTTTGTTTGTTTGTTTGATTGTTTATCTATCTATTTATTTATTTTATGTATGTATGTATGTATGTATGTATGTATGTATGTATGTATGTATGTATGTATGTATGTATGTATGTATGTATGTATTTATTTATTTTTAATTTAAAATTGCATGACAATTAAATTTCAAACCAAAATTAAAATTTGATGTCACAACACAACAATGAAAAAAGTTTAGAGACGGTCATTTCTAAACTTAAAGAATTACAGAAGTTGCACTGCTGCATGTCGTTTAGAGGGTAAAAAAAATAAGCCCACAACAAAATATATTTAAAAAAATAAAAAAAATAAAAAAAAGAAAGAAAGAAAGAAAAAGGAAAAAAAAAGTAAGTTGGTTACTTTGGAGTTTGGCCAAAAATATTCCCATCTTTTTTATTTAATGCAGAAAGTTAAATATCCCAGAGAGTTAAAAAGCTTTAAGGTTATAATAATTTCCCTGATTGTGGACCCTGAATCTGGCTCATTAACCTCCACACAACGATCCTAATGAAATGAGAATGAAGCGTGCAGGTTAAAGTGCTTACAGGATTCGGATCCGGATGCTGACAGGACATGGTGATGTGGTGCCGAGTCGCCACAGCGTGAACACACCACACCCCTGATACCTGATTCTAAAGGTTGTCCTGAGTTTCTGTTTACTAGAAAAGGCTGTGATATAAAGGAAGTGGTGAGAGTCATGTTACCCTGTTATTTGCCCTGGACTTCTGGTAATATCTGATCTTTATCTGGCTGTTATTTTGCATGTGGGTTGTAAAGAAGGTTGTACAATGCAAAGCACTTATACACTTTGCCTCAGGTTTTCTTTGACTTGGTGCAGTTGAAGCTGGATTTGTTTACCCAGCATAAAATGGGGGGGTGGGGGGGTTTCTATATACTGTAGATTTCATGTTTTATAATCACAGGAAATCTTACTGTATCTAATCCCTGAATTTTGCTCCTCACTCTTTACCAGTCCTGACCTCTTGTTCAGTTTCGGTTCCTGAATTTCTAAAGGTTAATAAAAGTAAAAACCCGTTTCGAATTTTTTTGACTCGTTTATTTGCAAACACACATTCTAAATGCATATAAACGTAGCTAAATCCCTCCTAAAAACACCCTGTCTACGTGTGTGTGTGTTTGTGTGTGTCAGGACAAACATATGATATGAACAACCACGAGAGTCCTAAATAAAAGACTCCTACAGATCTGTATAACAAAGCTACTGTATGAGTCAACGCACATTTGAAGCATTATTCTGGTTTGAACTGGTTTTACAGTTTTATAGCTTAAAGCCTGGAACGTCAAAACCAGCCCTTAAACTACAACAGAACTCAGACTGATGTTTCCCTCGACCTCCAGGATGTCGATCTGCTGAAACAGGAAGTAACGGTGGTTGTAGGTGAACATCTGGGTGCCGTTCACGGCGATCCTGTAGCACTGAGTGTCGCACGTGACGCTCACCTGAAACAAGCATTTAAATGTAGGTGTGAAAGTGAACACGAGCTTCACGAACAAATCAGAAAACTACTATATGCCATTCAGCCTGTAACAAACATCATACAGGAGATCACGGAGCACAGTAAGACGTATACGTGTGATATCAGTTAAAGTTAATGGCGTACGAGACATTTCACTCTTAAGTGTTTCGGACCTTCACTAAACAAATGTAGATAAAAACGTCTGAAAGACTAAAAGCGACTCGAACACATTTCAAAACATTATGTTAAGAAACAGGAGGAAAAATGGTACAAATATAAATGTTCACGTGAGAGTCGGGAGATTTGGGTTCGAGACGGCCGCTCCACAAATTATTATTATTATTATTATTATTATTATTATTATTATTATTATTATTATTATTATTCCATTAACATAAATGAGTCTCCAGCGCTAATGAAGCACATGTTAGACCCTAGAACACTGTAATGCTAGATTATGTCAAAAGCTCCAGGGTTCGACCGAACACATCTGGAAGATTTTCTCAGTGTGAGACCTGTACAGAGGTTCTGATTACCGTAAACTGCTGGCCTCTGTAGAAGGGCATGCCGCCGCTCTTCTCCTCATTTCCCCAGCACTCATTCACAAGGCTGTTACGCACCACTGCGTTCTCGGTGAAACGCGGGTTCAAGTGGAGAGCAATGCCGTAGTTATAACGCAGGTTGATGCTGAACCTGGGAAGAAAGAAAAATATAATATAATATAATATAATATAATATAATATAATATAATATAATATAATATAATATAATATAATACAGGCAAGATACACCCTGGACGGAGCGCCAACCCATCACAGGGCACACACACACTCTCATTCACACACACACACACACTACAGACAATTTTCCAGAGATGACAATCAACCTACCATGCATGTCTTTGGACCGGGGGAGGAAACCGGAGTACCCGGAGGAAACCCCCGAGGCATGGGGAGAACATGCAAACTCCACACACACAAGGCGGAGGTGGGAATCGAACCCCCAACCCTGGCTACCTATGAACGCAATCCATCCTCTGCAAATGATCCAAAATGCAGCTGCCCGGCTTGTTTTCAACCTGCCAAAGTTCTCGCATACCACCCCGCTACTGCGATCCCTACACTGGCTTCCGGTAGCTGCACGCATCCGATTCAAAGAACTGATGCTGGCCTACAAAGCCAGAAATGGACCAGCTCCCTCTTACCTCAAAGCCCTCATCATTCCTCGCACTGCACCCCACACCCTCCGATCTACCAGCACTGCTCGACTGGTTCCACCATCTCTCAGGGTAAGAGGCAAGTATACTACAAGACTCTTCTCTGTTCTGGCACCAAGGTGGTGGAATGAACTTCCCCAAGCGGTCCGGACAGCTGAGTCACTGGCTATTTTCAAGCGGCGGTTGAAGACCTACTTATTCAGGAAACACTTCAACTAGCACTTCTTTCCTTATTTTTTGCATTTAAAAAAAAAAAAAACACAACCTTTGACACTTTTTCATTGTAACTTTGTACAAATGTTTTAAACTCATGGTATCTTAGGCATGTAACTTAGTGAACCAGCATTAATGTATTCAATGTTAGAGATTTAAATGTTAAATGCTGTAAATGTAAATGCAAATGTAAATGAGGTGTGAGGCATACGTGCTAACCACTAAGCCACCGTGCCCCTCATCATATAATATAATATAATATAATATAATATAATATAATATAATATAATATAATATAATATAATATAATATAATATAATATAATATAATATCAACACCACCCACTTGTCAGTGTCGTGGTTGACACAGCCCTGTACGGTGAAGCCTCTGCCCGGGTAAAATCCACCCTGAATAATAGTTTTGTACGGTAAAACCTGAGGAAACATGCAAAAATAAAAATGTTGCATGAAATGTGTCACTACACCATGATAAATTTAATTGAGCAAAACCTAATTGTTCCAGTGTCACAAAGGATCATGGGATACGTTGTGCTTACGTAAGCAGGTGCGCTGTATGGCGGCGGTGCCTGTGAAGAAAAATAGTAGTTTAAAGAAACACTAAAACAAGAGACGTTATATTGACGGCCTCAAAATTTGTATAGAATACAGAAAGAAAGTTTTACTCACAGCGACAAAGCAACAAGCAGCCGCCTGGACCGGGATCTCGTGCTGCTGATGTCCCTGCCTATTCCAGCGTGATCCATGGGTCACCGAGCTTCCGACCTTCTGCACCACTTGATGCTTCAGAGATCCTCTCTGGTTGATGGGAAAGTTCGGGTTCTGGAAAGCGATGGACACGATTTCTACACCTCCGTCCACTGAGATGGCGTTCACGCGGGAGATGGGGAGGCGGTGCAAGTACTCCAGGAAGTGGGCTCCGTTCACGATCACCTGAGGCACAAAGTCAGACGGATCAACCGATAGATACACTGACCCGTTATTGATTCTGTCAGAGAAATGGTCTCTCTATAGCAGAACGGATTGACAGATGGAGGAAAGGTAAACGAGTAGTGAATAAGGTAAAGAGGAATAATTACAGACGCGTATAATAAAGAGAAGAAGAAGAAAACAAGCATCCAAACCGAATAGGAGTCTCGGTTGACCAGGAAGCTGAGGGTGAAGTCGAAGCCTCTGGGAAGTGGGGTGTTTTTGGTCTGTTGCTCTGAACCCCAGCAGGAATTCTGCAGCGTGTTACACACCACGTGACCCGAGTTACCCATGTAGCGTGGGTTAAAGTGAAGGGCGATATCACAGGATTTGTGAGTGCCACATTGCAGATTCACACAAAACCTGTCCATAAAATCCAGGAGGGTTTATTTAATCCACTGCGAATGTCTTGTCTTGATTTATGAACTAATACAACACCGAACAAATGAGCAGAGCATTTCTCACCTCTCTGCTCCTGCCAGAACTCGTCCTGTCACAGTGATGATCTTTCCTTCAAACAGACCTCCTTGGATTTGGCCTGTAAAGGGCATTTTCTGATAGGGAGGAAGCAGCGAGATCAGGAGCAGTTTAATGATGTTTAATGTGTGTTTAAAACCGTTTGCTGAATTCAACTAAATTTAAAACTCATTTCATATCCATGTTCTGGGTTTTGACTAAATAGAGACAAAAGTATTCTTGTATTTAAAATTTTATTTATTCTGATAAACACATTGGAATAAATGCAACAACAACAACAAAAAAAAAAAAAACGGAAAAAAAACAAAACAGTTATCTTATTAAGTGTATCTTACATAGGGGGCGCCAGAGAGGGGCTGTTAAATGAACCTCAGTGCTATAGATGTTTGTTGTATTGCCATTGACTCGAATTAATGTTGAATTAATGTTGAATCAATGTTGAATTAATGTCTATGCGAAATCATTTTGTAATCTGAGAGCTTTTTTCATTTCATTAAATAAACAAACAAACAAACAAATAAATAAAAATGATTAAATAAAAAATCCATAAGCCCAAGACCTATTTTGCGAATATTATTTATGACTCAGCTCATTGTAATAAATATGCAATTTAGAATTAAGAACGAGGCATAAACACTGCATTAAAACTTCATTAGAGAAATAAACCTTTAACATCCGTCTATACGCACTGAGCAGTACATCAGTGAGTGAAGTGTATACACGCAGAAATAAGCTTTACAGCAACCAAATGTCTGATCATCACGAGTCTGGATGTTAATACAGTATAAAAGACACGATCCGACACTAAAGCTTTAATAAACAGACATAACTAAAGGGAATAGAAAGTGTTTACCTGGCACAGGTAGGGGCGCTGGGTGGCCATGTTAATGTCGTATCACCTTGTGAAGGAGACTGGAGTTTAGTTTCGGTTTCAGGTTTAAGTTTTGTTTACCTGGAAAAGGCTGCAGTCATACAGTAATATAACGGAGAAATTATCACTGATATTATCGTGTATTATCACTGACACTCCTCCTACTCACAACACTCACTGTTACTCATTAACCCTGTAGTGTATCTGCTGAATGTTGCAATAGTGTACTCCTGTTATTAAATACTCCTCTTACTAAACACTCCTCCTCTTACTAAACACTCCTCCTCTTACTAAACACTCCTATTACTAAACACTCCTGTTATTAAATACTCCTCTTACTAAACACTCCTCCTCTTACTAAACACTCCTATTACTAAACACTCCTGTTATTAAACACTCCTTTTACTAAACACTCCTCCTCTTACTAAACACTCCTCTTACTAAACACTCCTCCTCTTATTAAACACTCCTCCTCTTACTAAACACTCCTGTTATTAAATACTCCTCCTCTTACTAAACACTCCTGTTATTAAACACTCCTCCTCTTACTAAACACTCCTGTTATTAAACACTCCTCCTCTTACTAAACACTCCTGTTATTAAATACTCCTCCTCTTACTAAACACTCCTGTTATTAAACACTCCTCCTCTTACTAAACACTCCTGTTATTAAATACTCCTCCTCTTACTAAACACTCCTCCTCTTACTAAACACTCCTCCTCTTATTAAACACTCCTGTTATTAAATACTCCTCCTCTTATTAAATATTCCTCCTCTTACTAAACACTCCTATTACTAAACACTCCTCCTCTTACTAAACACTCCTATTACTAAACACTCCTCCTCTTATTAAACACTCCTGTTATTAAATACTCCTCCTCTTACTAAACACTCCTCCTCTTACTAAACACTCCTCCTCTTACTAAACACTCCTGTTATTAAATACTCCTCCTCTTATTAAACACTCCTCCTGTTATTAAACACTCCTGTTATTAAATACTCCTTCTCTTACTAAACACTCCTCCTCTTACTAAATACTCCTCCTCTTATTAAACACTCCTCCTCTTATTAAACACTCCTGTTATTAAATACTCCTCTTATTAAACACTCCTCCTCTTATTAAATACTCCTCCTGTTATTAAATACTCCTGTTATTAAATACTCCTCTTATTAAATACTCCTCTTATTAAACACTCCTCCTGTTATTAAATACTCCTCCTCTTATTAAATACTCCTCCTGTTATTAAATACTCCTCTTATTAAACACTCCTCCTGTTATTAAATACTCCTCCTCTTATTAAATACTCCTCCTGTTATTAAATACTCCTCTTATTAAACACTCCTCCTGTTATTAAATACTCCTATTATTAAATTCTCCTCCTGTTATTAAACACTCCTCCTCTTATTAAACACTCCTCCTCTTATTAAATACTCCTCTTATTAAACACTCCTCCTCTTATTAAACACTCCTCTTATTAAACACTCCTCCTGTTATTAAATACTCCTCTTATTAAACACTCCTCTTATTCAAACGCACACACACACACACACACACACACACACACACACACACACACGCACACTGGGAAACCTATATATAAAACCTAGATAAAAAATGTTCTAGCCTTAAGTTTGGCCTGAATCTCTCTCTGTCACTCTCTCTGTCACTCTCTCTGTCACTCTCTCTGTCACTCTCTCTGTCACTCTCTCTGTCACTCTCTCTCTCTCTCTCCCAATAGTGTGTATGTTCACATCATGATCATAAATAACGATGACCCACATGATTATGCTTACGACTGGAGACATAGGTCAGGCTTCAGCGCCTGCATAATGTGGCATTTATTAATAATGCATTAACATGCAACACCGTTTAGTCTCTCTCTCTCTCTCTCTCTCTCTCTCACACACACACACACACACACACACACACACACACACACACACACACACACACACACACACACACACACACACACACACAATTGGGGGGTGAGGGGCGCACTGGGGTTTGGAGATGTCACTCTTGTCCGTCTTCAAAACTTGAGAACCCTGAAATCAACAGTTTAGAAATGCGAGCACAGCTTTATTGTTTCTCAAGGAGGAAAACAGAAAAGAAAAAGTGGATCATATACAGAATAATAGCCACATGCAATACAAAAATATGTATTTGTACATGACAGAACATGTATCGACCCATTCTAATAATAAAAAATAAAAAAAAAGAAGAAGGGAAAAAACAAAACAAAACCAGAATGTACAACTATTTTACAGCATTTTTTTTTACATGAAAAAATATAGACATATATACATCTGGAACAGGGGAGCAATACATATTCCAAAATGTAGTACAGTATATATTAATATTTATAAAACGTCCATATAAATATGAAAAGAATCAGGTTCATTCGCTGTACAATAAATACATTTTTAATACACGTATATCTTACAAGTCATCAGTATTTTCCATAGTACAATACACTCTAGGCTTTTATTCTTACTTCATATTATTTCTGACACGCGCACACACAAACACACACACACACACACACACACACACACACACACACACACACACACACACTACAAGAGGTAACGGTCACTAGCTCGATGAAACATGGCCGTGTCACTGCTTCCTATGACTATTGAACATGTTACGCTACATGAGGAGGAAATAAAAATAGAAAGAAATAAAACAGAAAAATAAAACAACAGCAGAGCTTCTCTTTGGCTCAATGTCACACTCGAGAATACAGAAGCAAAAACACTTCACTTTATTGCCCTGACTCGAAGGCCACGGCTCTGTTCGCGCCAACCGGCATAGCTTCGTCTGGCATTTCTTATTTTCCTCTTAGTCCCCTTGTTACTTTTAAACAAACAGTTCAGCCAAAAATACACATTTACACCCTTTTATTTCCTTCCTATTCTAAATGTAGCTAGTCAACAAAGACAAATCTGGTGTGTCAAGTCTTGATTGTTATCATTTCACCGAAAGCTATGCAGCTAATATTGCTAACAAGCAAGGTCAGCATCTTGAAAATGGCACGATTAAAAAAAAAAATAAATAAATAAAAAATCGCTGATCTTGATACTCGGCAGCAACAGTGGCGCTAGCAAAGCTAACAGCTAGCTTGTTAGCTTGTTCGCTACTTGTTGAACCAAAACGTAGTTTGCAATTAGTTTCACTATTTTACCGAATACATCCGAGTGTAGCTTTTAATGCATCTAGCTGGTTTAAAACCTTTTCTTACCACCCGTAGATTATTCATTGCTAGCATTACAAGTAACTAACATTTCCTACTAGTATGCTCACAGCATGCTTACGTACGTATAAACTGATGTAAACTATTTTAGCAGCTGAACAAGTCATTAAGCGAGTTTAAGTCTATTTTTAACGAGGTAACATCTAATGAAACTAGCTAGCTTTACTTCAGCATTCGGTAAAACGTTTTCCTTTTCAAACAGATACGATCAAAACATTCGATTTAAATATATTTACCTTAAAAAGATATCTGAAACTTTTTTATAGTCTATATGCGACAATGGTATCTGTCAATCTATCTAAAGGTCAATTCTATGAATAGCGTTGTAGTGTTTAGAGAAGTTATAACCTACGCTAGTTGTTAGCATAGCTAAAATCATAGCCAATTTATACTTTTACTATTTTAACAACTAGAATTAAGCATTTGAAGTGGCTCCTAATGTAGCTAGCTACTGTAGGCTTAGCCTTTTGTACTGAACATAAGCTTTATTAAAATAAAATTAAATGACTTATATAAGAATATATATATATTTTTTTATCTTTGTATCAAGAAAAGATTTCTGTCTGGATGTCTAGTCTGGCTGTTATAAACAGCAATAGCAGCATCGCTAACAAAACATTTAGCTAGCCAACACGAGACGTTGGCATGGTTTTATATGCTGTATGTTTTAATATATATCAATATTAATGATTAGCTCATCTGAACTGTTAATGTAGCTGGTTAGCTATAGAAAACCTTATACAGAAAGAAAAATCATGTCCTTTCTTTCTATCATTAATTAACTGTATGATTTTACTAACTGACTTTACTCGTAGCATTATTTTAGCACGTTTGATTTTAAAACAAGGTCGTTTACGGCTAATTAAACGTTTTTTTTTTTGGTTTTTCTTTTTAGAGATGGAGCAGCTACGGTCATACAGTCATTACTACGTAACTTCTAGCATATCTAGCGACTGTTTTACTCTTTTGCATGAAACTCTGCAACGATCTTTCTCCTCTGTGACTTAGCAACTTCTTCAGCTCTGCTAAATACATAATCATATTCCGAACATATCGCTGTAAGGTTCACACAAGTCGCCCGCTTGTGTTACTAATTTTAATCTTAACGCGTCAACTTTTGTGTTATCGTTCATTAGATGATTGTGAATCGAACGGTAATAAAAATTTGTACGTTATAACTTTCTCTTAGCTAGCAATATCTCCTGAGGTGAGAAGTCAGATTTATGCAAAGCAGTCCACACGACGACATAATAGAGATTATTTGCTTTCCTAACTAGCGCCAGCGCCAACGTGTTTATGTCGATGGGCTACATTCTGAGTAAGAGTGATTAAAAAGGTCTATCTTTGGCCGCCCTGTTTCTTTAAAAGTCGTTTGGTGTTGATGAGTCATCAGGCACCAGGACACTGAAGTGTGTGACAGCTTATACAGTCATTCTGTGCAGAAAGAGCGTGAACCGGTGAGTCTGTGTACGAGAAGCGATAGTGCACGTCGTCGAAGGAGATCCCCCAATAAAAATAAGTGTAGGAAGAAGGAGGAAAAGGGTGCGGTGCATTCAGTCACAAGGGAGAAGAAGTCAAGATGTTTCCTAACACACACACACAAAAAAAAAAGGACAGCAGGAAGGACAGGTTGCCACGAGAGGGAGGAAAAATTCCACCGGGCAAACGCTACATCTCACGGGACCAAATTCGGCCAAGACGCTGAGAGGAGAGAGTGAAGAAAGAGGCTGATAGAGCATCACTCCAAAGAAACGGGTGGAGACGAGAGTCGCTCGGTATCCGTGCATTGCCAAAGCGCACTCCACTCCGAGGACAGCAAGCAAAGGCGGAAGATCACACGGTGGAACGTCGGGAGCAGGAGCAGGAGCAGGAGCAGGAGCAGGTCACGATTCTGCTCAGAGTTCACCAGTTCTTTAGTTCAGGATGCATGCAAGGCCGATCCGGGGCTTTTAGTTTTCATTGCTTTAGTGTTTCGGCTACAACCTAAAGGCCGGTGAAGAGGAAAGTCAGACAGAAGAGAGAAAAGCAAGAGGTTAGGATGTTAACAGGCAAAACAGAAGAAGGGAAAAGGGACGTTAATTAATCACAAAATGACGTCAGACGTTAGTGTAGTTTCTGCTCGGAGACACAAAGGAAAAGAGGGATAAGAAGGATGGAGGATAAAGAAAAGAAAAACAATGTTAACATATATTTATATAATCAGGTCATGTTTGTAACTTCAGATCAGATTAAATCAGCAAAATCTGGCAAACTCAAAGTCATATTTATCTCTGTGCCACATAGACAATGTAGATCATGTGACCACCGGATCATCTATAGCTTTTTTCACTTCTTTATCCCGCTTAGCATCGAATAATGCTTTTAAACAATATATCGTCGCTGTCGGGCGGAAACCTCGTATGTCCAAATTTTGGAGTTTTGGAGATACGAGGATTCCGCCTGACGGCGACGGTATGGTTTAGAAATCTTAGTTCGACTTAGTTCGAATCAAAACTTTAAATCATATGCGACGTAACACACAACATGTTATGTATTTTGTACATTTTCAAGCTATTTGTGCCCAATCACAATTTAACCAAAAGTTTGTCACGTGTCCACTGGTGAGACGTGTTTAGACGTTCTCGCAGCTCTGTCAGCAGAGATAACGTTTAAGGGTGGAGTAAACGATGGCAGACATTTAGAACATGTCCCCGCGCCTCTACGATACATACTCTGCAGATTTCCAGAAGTGTCCAGGGTGCGAGAGCCTGCGGTTGAGCTTGGGCAGCTTCTCCAGCAGGTCGGCCAGCTGCGTGAACGTGGGCCTCTCGCGCAGGTCGTAAGCCCAGCAGGCTGACAGGATCTCCTGAGAGCAGAGTTACACGAGAGAAAGCAGATGATTACAGAAGAGACACAAAGCTGAGAGCACACTTCTCCTGCCACAGTATTGCTAATGCTAAAGTGCTTTAAAGCAGCTTTCCCAAATATTCTCAAACCATCTCTGTATACACTGTATAGACTGGGTGGGTGCACAAACTTCAGTAACTCATGATAATCAGACATCCAGCGTTTCTCCATGTGGTCACTCACCGTGACTTCTTTGCCCAGGCTGATCTCTGCCAGCACGTTCTTGATGCCCTCTCCGCTGCCCACCTGCCAGATGGTGGCCTCTGCTGGCTGGTTGGTGATGGGCCAGTCCCTCGCTTGCAGCTCGTACCAAATAGTGCTGAAAGCACAACGATCGGTGTGTCAGCTGCAGGATTAAACCTTTTGGGTGTAGCAACATGTATGACCCACGTCCTTACCCAAACGCGTACACGTCAGCTGCATTGGAAAAGGGCAAGCGATCCTCATTGTTGCCGGGGCTCATCTTACGCACAATCTCCGGAGCCAGATAACAAATCCAACCGTGGGGAAGTTTCAGCTCGTTCTCTCGCCTGAACACGTGTACACACACACACACACACACACACACACACACACACAAAACACACACACACACACACACACACACACACACACACACACACACACTTGCTACCTTTTTTCTAATTGTATGAGAAAATTATCATCGTACACAAGAGGCCAAAAAAGTAAGAAACAGCTTTTACCTTCCCTCCTGAACCACTCCTGAGATCCCAAAAAGACCAAAGTCAGCAATTACCACTTTATTGGTGTCATGAAAGACGTTCTTCGATTTTAGGTCCTTGTGAACGATGCCTTTCGCATGCAGGTAACCCATTCCCTAAAGTGAGAAACAAATAGGGACAAAGTGAAGTGCGAAAAGAAGCCACTAACAAGCGAGCCTAATGATACGGCTAGATATAGTACGCTAGTTACCTTCACGATCTCCTGGGCAATCTGTCTCGTCTTGTTAATGTCTAGCGTGTTCTTCATGTCCCTCACAACAGAGTACAACGTCCGGCCTTTGCAGAAGCTGAGGAGGAGTTTTAAAAAAGCGGATGTTTATCTTTATCTAGTCAGCTAGCTAACATGATCTAACCTGACAGGACGGTTAACAGATTGCTTTGTATCACATCCCTAAGTTTCCCTCGTAATGCTAGCCAGCGTACCCACATCCGCTCACATGAGGATTTCTGAGAGGATTTTAAGTCACAATGATAAATGTGCAGTAATCTTCACTCTTAAGGCTAGCCCACATCAGCAAATAAGTCACAATAAAGTTCTGGCTGACCTGGTGATGATGGCGAGGTGTGGCGGTGCCATGCAGGCCCCCATGAACAGCACCACGTTCTCGTGGCGCGTCTGTCTGTAGTTCATCACCTCCTTCTTGAAAAGTTTGAGGTGGTCCTGATTGTTGCCATCGATCTCGAGCAGGCGGATGGCCACCTCGCCGTGCCAGCGGCCCCGGTGTACCCGTCCCCAACGGCCCTTTCCGATCAGCTCGCCCAGGTCGAGCTGCTCAAAAGGAATGTCCCACTCCTGCAGGTAGACGCTGGTCTGACTGGCCTTGCGTGAGACAGGACCCTTCCAGGGTCCACGTCCTCTCGCACTGGGCAGATCGTCCAGCTCATCATCGTCTCCTTCACCATCCGAGCCTCCGTTTGACTCTTCAAAGCTCACCTCCTCTTCTTCATCTTCCTCCTCCTCCTCTTCCTCCTCCTCAGCCTCCTCCTTCATGTCGTCCTCCTCTGCGCTCGCATCGTCTTGTTCCTCCTCATCCTCCTCTTCCTCCTGACACAAACACACATTTTTAACATCAGCGTATTTATGAGTAATTCCGCTTCACGGTGGTAACTTTACCTCTCGGTCTTCGTGCTCAGCCTCCTCGGCGTGAACGTCCTCCTCTGATGGTTCCGTCTCAGTCCTGAGGGGGAGTAAGTGGAAACGTTGCCCGTCATAATGCAACAAACACTTTACAAAAAGACAAGACATTTCTTTATCTCATCAGACGTCTCTCTTACACTGTGTCTCGTAGACCTTCTGGGTGAAGCGTGTTGGAACTGGACACATCTGAAAAAAACCTTGTGAAAGTTAAGACACCAAAAACACATAGATTTGGACTGTGTGGTTGGAATCTTGGCGAACAGCAGGTTTCCTTTCCACACCTGAACATCTGTGTAAAGTCCCGTTCACACTGCAGGTCAAAGTGGCCCAAAGTGACGGTCAGACTTCTTCAGGAGTAGTGTGAACACTCAAATCTGGCCCAGATCTGATTTTTTTTCAAATCAGATTCAGCCCACTTCCATATGTGGTCCTGAATCAGACCCAAATCGGATTTTTTCCCGATGTGGCCGCAGTGTGAACACCCGAGGCGGATTTGATGCGACTTTTACGTCGATCTACATCGACATTCGTCACGATTATGCGCCGGCGAGTAACAAACGTGACTACGCCTACAGAATGGATCAAAGAATCAAAAGTTCTGAAAATTTTCAAAACACTGCGTCTCTGTGCTGCCATTACACGGACATTTAGAAAGAAAAGCGAAAATGCTAACTTCCTCCATAACCTCGCCAGCTATAGCGCGACGCCGTGCTGCGTGTGACGTCATTGTTATTGTTCGTTTGCGCATGCGGGTCAGTTCGAAACAGCAAACAGTTCACACTGGTATCTGTTATAGGCCACATTTTAAAAGGTAATGTGATCAGATAAACAAAAAAAATCAGATCTGAGCAAAGTGTGAACGTGGCCTGAGACACTGTCCAGACATGCAACACCGCGACTCACCACCAGGAGGCAAACAAAACCAACATTACGATATCAAGTCCATGCAAATGGTTACACTTCTCTCTGACTGACTCAAAAATGTGCTTCACTTTCGTCACACACGTGTGAGTCTGATGTGTCCTGGGATAAGGATGAAGCAGGAGCAGAGTCTTCGGTTACAGTCTGACGCACACTGCAATTAACTAAACCTTTTAACATTAATCATAATGCACGACTAAGTCACATCTTGCTGCATCCTTCATTTTGTTTTCACTGTATTGACGTTACGGTGACGTCATAGTGCAACCAGCTGACCCACTGACTCCTGCACCAAACTTTAGCATGCGACGGACCGTTCGTTAAACAAACCCAAATCAGGAGGACGGAGTGAAAACAAACAAAACACAGGGCAAGACGTCGGCATGCAGACGCTCTGACTCGGACAAGCAAGAACACGGGACGATAACGCGAGGCCGAGTCGCAGACGCACGCACCGCAAGCTAAGAGCTGGACTGGAACAGTTATGGGAAACGTTACAAGGTGCGAAAACTGACAGGTTGTCTTTAACTCACCGGGGAAGATAAACTGCTGTCTATGCTGAAAGTAGAAGGCAGCTTAGGGAAAGAGGGACAGAGAAATCAACACGCAAGGAGACGACAAAGAAAAACAAAAGGGTTAAAAGAAAGCCTCGTGCGCGTCTGTCGAATCATCTGCATTAGTGATACGGTCAGAGAAAGCATGTAAAATAAACCTAGCATTAATCGTACAAGATCGTTTTAATGACTGTCCTGACATGACGTGTCGTGTCGTGTCCAAACACTCACCTGGAAAGTTAAAGCGGTTGTCACGGTGATTTTTGGGTGAAGGATTTGGGGGCGGGGTGGCACTAGGGGGGTTACTCTGCTGGAACGGGGCAGGAGATGATGGCGTGGAGGACGTAGTGGACGACGGGTTACTGCTGGAGTCCAGCTGATTCAGCACAGGAGGATGATCCTTAGGAGAGAACATCGTACCATGTTCATCGTCACTTTAAACATCAGGACCTCCGCTCACATTCCCGACTGGTTAGTAGGCAGGAAATGACCATTAGGATCGAAAACACTCAGAAACGTAATGAGCCCAAATTTGTCATTTTATCTCAAACCTTCATGTCAAAATGTTTTACATAAAGATACCAGATCTCCTGCCACCATCTCCTGCTGTTACTGCGTTTGTGTTGGTGTAGTGGTTAGCACGTTCGCCTCACACCTCCAGGGTTGGGGGTTCGATTCCCACCTCCGCCTTGTGTGTGTGGAGTTTGCATGTTCTCCCCGTGCCTCGGGGGTTTCCTCTGGGTACTCCGGTTTCCTCCCCCGGTCCAAAGACATGCATGGTAGGTTGATTGGCATCTCTGGAAAATTGTCCGTAGTGTGTGAGTGAATGAGAGTGTGTGTGTGTGTGTGCCCTGTGATGGGTTGTCACTCCGTCCAGGGTGTATCCTGCCTTGATGCCTGATGACGCCTGAGACAGGCACAGGCTCCCCGTGACCCGAGAAGTTCGGATAAGTGGTAGAAGATGAATGAATGAATGAATGAATGAACTCCAAAACATTTCACTAAATTGAACACTAGGAGCGTCGCACCATGAGCACACGTTCCTATTGTTGACTTTCAATAAATATAAAATCTATTGTGTGTAAAATTCCCCAGATCCTGAGTGTCACGTCACTATAAAATCACCACAGGCAGTAAAATAGCAGAGAAAAGCCTGTGTGTGTCTGCAGACAGAAGTGATTATAGCTTTAGTGCTGCATCATAAAGGCCAGTTACCTTCTTAGTTATTGCCTTTGGTAACGTGCCAAACTGCGGCGCCTTGGCCGGCCGATCCACGGGGTTGTTGATGTCCGACGGCACGGACTCCGTCCTCCGGATCTTTGTGACTGAGACAGAGCCGTCGAGAACGTGAGAATAAAACAAAGAGCCTATCTGAAGGACTGGAGAGCAGAGAACGAACAGAACACTTACTGGGGAGGAACGATATCCGACATGGAGGAGCCTCTTTCGTGCATTTATTGTGACACTTTAACCTACGGAGATGAGAACAGCCATCAGAAAACGGCACAGCTTCCGAAGGCTTTGCATTTTCACTCTAAACCGTCTCCATTACGACGACCTCGGACAGAACGAGACGCATCCTCTGCACTCGAACAACC